>NW_028318676.1:300000-517500 GCF_062004578.1 Staurois parvus | reverse complement strand
GGGCCCAAGTTTCCAAATGGTCAGTCCACCTCTGATTCTTAGTCACAGTGCCCTAGGAGTTGTCTGCCACCCACAGACAGGTTCTTAAAGAGAGAAATTACCAAATCCTCCAGACCCGGACTCAGAAGCAGCACCCTTAGCGGGTATCCATTTGGTGCAGCTGATGCTGAGGCCCAAATGGTAGTTTCTTGTCTTCGTGATCCATCTCCTAGGGAGCAACAGCCCCCCCGGAGTACTGGAACCCTCACTGACGAAGAAAGAACAGTCCGCTCGGGGCTCCTATTAATTACCTTCCCAGTCACCTTCTGGATGCTCCCTTCCAGGGATTGGCCAGGGCATGATAAATATTCAGCTCATCATTTGAATCTGCCTCCCTATGCTCCAGAAGCTTCTTCCAGAGGAAGGGAGAGTCGAACTCTCAACCTCAAAATCCTGAGCAGACCAAACCAATCAACCACCACTCAGCCTAGATAGGAAGGCGCAACGTATAATATCATAGAATTGGGGAACCCTGGTGAAGGACAACTGGATCTTCGAATAGGAATTGGGTTTGTGAGGACAAACTGTTGCTTGTATCACTATAAATAAAGTTGCATACACCTATAATTTAAAAAAATGATAAAAACGTGTAGCGCCCACCTAAGTGTAGGCCGGCCGGTAAGTAAATTAGGTTCAGCTCCTCTTTAATCGGTGGAGCGGGGGGTTGATTGTTTAGGGCTGCTCAGTGTCCAACAGACTGCTGCTCTGATTACTTCCCCCTGTAATATAGAAGATTCTAGAATTGGAGTGGGAGGAAGAACAGAGTGATCAGTCTGAATATTTATGGGACTTCAGCCAAGCTCTGGGGAGGTGTGTCCAGTAGGTGGTTGGAGAGCCCATCAATAGTCTGACTACGGAGGCAGCAAGAGAGAGTTCCTGGGTCCAGTCCCGCTGAACGAGACCCCTGTGCAGGAGCTCGGCCACTAGTTCAGGATTGCTAGAAGGTGCCACTAGGAAGACATTGAGGTCCCAGCTAAGCCTTAGCTGGGGGGGGGGAAGGCCTATTCGCAAGCCTAGGTCCTAGTGCCCAGTAGGTGGTTGGAGAACCCATCAATAGTCTGATGCCTGAGGCAGCAAGAGAGAGTTCCTGGGTCCAGTCCTGCTGAAAGAGGCCCCCAGTTCAGGATTGCTAGAAGGTGCCACTAGGAAGACATTGAGGTCCCAGCTAAGCCTTAGCTGGGGGGGGAAGGCCTATTCGCAAGCCTAAGTCCTAGTGCCCAGTAGGTGGTTGGAGAACCCATCAATAGTCTGATGCCTGAGGCAGCAAGAGAGAGTTCCTGGGTCCAGTCCTGCTGAAAGAGGCCCCCAGTTCAGGATTTCTAGGAGGTGCCACTAGGAAGACATTGAGGTCCCAGCTAAGCCTTAGCTGGGGGGGGAAGGCCTATTCGCAAGCCTAGGTCCTAGTGCCCAGTAGGTGGTTGGAGAACCCATCAATAGTCTGATGCCTGAGGCAGCAAGAGAGAGTTCCTGGGTCCAGTCCTGCTGAAAAAGGCCCCCAGTTCAGGATTTCTAGGAGGTGCCACTAGGAAGACATTGAGGTCCCAGCTAAGCCTTAGCTGGGGGAGAAGGCCTATTCGCAAGCCTAAATCCACCAGCAACAACAGACTTTCTCAGCAACAACAGGCCCCCCAGCAACAATAGACTCCCCACAATAAAATATCCCTCAGCAAAAATAGATTCAACCCAGCAATAATAGACCCCCACCAGCGACAACAGATCTCCAAGCAGCCAGCATCAATAAACCCAAAAACAGCCAGCATCAAAAGACCTACCAGCAGCCAGCAGCAATAGTCCCTCCCTCAACAGTAGATCCCAGCAACAACTGACCCCCAGCATCTTAAGACCCCATCCAGTAACAATAAATCCATCACTAGCAACAATTGAACTCCCCAGCAACACCAGACCACCCAGCAACTTCAGACTCCCCACAACTAAATACTTCCTCAGCAACAATAGACCTCCCCAGCAACATCAGACTCCCCACAACAAAATACCTCCTTGGCAACAATAGATCCACCACAGCAAGAATAAATCCTCACCAGCAACAACAGATCTCCTAGCAGCCAGCGTAGACTTACCAGCAGCCAAGAACCATAGACCGCCTCCCTCAACAGTAGATCTTTCCCAGCAGCAATTGACCCTCCCCCAACATAAGACCCCCTTCAGAAACTATAGATCCACCACCAACAACAATAGCCCTCCCCAGCAACAAAAGACCCGGCAGCAACAATAGACTCCCCACAACAAAATACCTCTTCAACAACTATATCTCCACCCAGTGGCGGGCTGACCATTTGGAAGCTCAGGCACTGCCCGAGGGCCCGGGGTCAGTAGGGGGCCCCATGAGAAGCCCCTGGTACCTTTTTCATCTGCTTTTTTGAGTTTGGCCAAGGACACAGGGGCCCCATGATCCCCTATTACCCGGGGGCCCCGTGAGTTGTCAGTCCACCCCAGAAACAATAGACCCCCACTAGCAACAACAGATCTGCCAGCAGCCTGCATCAATAGACCCACAAACAGCTAGCATCAATCAGCAGCCGGGAACAACAGGCTCTCCCTCAACAGTAGATCCACCATCAGCAACAATAGACCTCCCCAGCAACAAAAGAACCCCCAGCAGTCAACATTCACAGACCCTCCCTCAACAGTAGATCCACCACCAGCAACAATAAACCTCCCCAGCAACAAAAGAACCCCCAGCAGTCAACATTCACAGACCCTCCCTCAACAGTAGATCCACCATCAGCAACAATAGACCTACCCAGCAACAAAAGAACCCCCAGCAGTCAGCATTCACAGACCCTCCCTCAACAGCAGATCCACCATCAGCAACAATAGACCTACCCAGCAACAAAAGAACCCCCAGCAGTCAGCATTCACAGACCCTCCCTCAACAGCAGATCCACCATCAGCAACAATAGACCTACCCAGCAACAAAAGAACCCCCAGCAGTCAGCATTCACAGACCCTCCCTCAACAACAGATCCACCATCAGCAACAATAGACCTACCCAGCAACAAAAGAACCCCCAGCAGTCAGCATTCACAGACCCTCCAGCACACCACAGCACCCATTGCCATTGGATATATTGAATGCTGGATGTACTGGAACGGCGTTCCCCCTCGTTCTGCTGATTACGGTTAAAAAAAAAATCGGTTTCGATGTTCAGCCCTGCTGGTGTTAGAGATCCTAAGATCTGTATATCCATCTGGATTCACGTTGTCTGTTTTCAATATCCCGAGATTATGGACACGCGGACTTTCGGAGGCTGATTTTGTAAACAATGCGCATTCTCCCCCCGTCCAAGGAAGCGTGCCTCAGCAGAAGAAGTGCGCGTTGAGCGCTCACGTCCAACAAAGGAGTCAGGCAAACAGTGTCAACCAGGCGAGGCTGATGAAAAAAAAATCTGCGCCGGTCGAATTTTTCTTTCTGTTTGAAAACAATGGTTCCAATTAGAGATGAGCGAATCGAAGTATCCGAAGTGGAATTCGAGTCGAATATCGGAAAAATTTCGATTCGTGCCGAATCCGAAAAACAGCCTAATTCGGACGCGCGAATCGAAATTTTTCCGAAAATGGCGGCTGACATGTGCGGCGACGGAGCGGGGATGTCGGGGAAGGCGCGCAGACAAGGCGCGCTGCCCCATAATGCATTCCTCAACGACATGTGATCGCATCAGCCAATCAGCAGCCAGCCAGCCAGCACTGTGTAATGGTCGAGGTATATATAGCGGCCATTTTGGAAATCTTCATTTGCCTGCAGTCATTGAACAGAGGCAGACCGCTCTGTACTAGGGACAGGGACAGAGTTAGGGCCACAGAAACGAGAATTGGGGACAGAGAGAAGTTACTTAGGGACAGAGAACCATTACTCAGGGACACAGACTTGTTAATGAGGGCCACAGAATCGTTATTTAGGGACAAAGAAACGCTAGTTAGGGCCACAGAATTCATACTCAGGGACAGACAGAATTGTTACTCAGTGCCAGAGAATTGTTACTTAGGGCCACAGAAACGTTATTAGGGCCACAGAATTTTTACTCAGGGACAGACAGAATTGTTACTGAGTGCCAGAGAATTGTTACTCAGGGACAGACAGAATTGTTACTGAGTGCCAGAGAATTCTTACTCAGGGACAGACAGAATTGTTACTGAGTGCCAGAGAATTGTTACTCAGGGACAGACAGAATTGTTACTGAGTGCCAGAGAATTGTTACTCAGGGACAGACAGAATTGTTACTGAGTGCCAGAGAATTGTTACTCGCACAGACACAAAATTGTTATTGCACAGACACAGAATTGTTACTCGCACAGACAGAATTGTTACTCAGGGCCACAGAATTCATACTCAGGGACAGACAGAATTGTTACTGAGTGCCAGAGAATTGTTACTCAGGGACAGACAGAATTGTTACTGAGTGCCAGAGAATTGTTACTCAGGGACAGACAGAATTGTTACTGAGTGCCAGAGAATTGTTACTCAGGGACAGACAGAATTGTTACTGAGTGCCAGAGAATTGTTACTCGCACAGACACAAAATTGTTACTTGCACAGACACAGAATTGTTACTCGCACAGACACAGAATTGTTACTCAGGGCCACAGAATTCATACTCAGGGACAGACAGAATTGTTACTGAGTGCCAGAGAATTGTTACTCAGGGACAGACAGAATTGTTACTGAGTGCCAGAGAATTGTTACTCAGGGACAGACAGAATTGTTACTGAGTGCCAGAGAATTGTTACTCGCACAGACACAAAATTGTTACTTGCACAGACACAGAATTGTTACTCGCACAGACACAGAATTATTACTCAGGGCCACAGAATTCATACTCAGGGACAGACAGAATTGTTACTGAGTGCCAGAGAATTGTTACTCAGGGACAGACAGAATTGTTACTGAGTGCCAGAGAATTGTTACTCAGGGACAGACAGAATTGTTACTGAGTGCCAGAGAATTGTTACTCGCACAGACACAAAATTGTTACTTGCACAGACACAGAATTGTTACTCGCACAGACACAGAATTGTTACTCAGGGCCACAGAATTCATACTCAGGGACAGACAGAATTGTTACTGAGTGCCAGAGAATTGTTACTCAGGGACAGACAGAATTGTTACTGAGTGCCAGAGAATTGTTACTCAGGGACAGACAGAATTGTTACTGAGTGCCAGAGAATTGTTACTCGCACAGACACAAAATTGTTACTTGCACAGACACAGAATTGTTACTCGCACAGACACAGAATTGTTACTCAGGGCCACAGAATTCATACTCAGGGACAGACAGAATTGTTACTGAGTGCCAGAGAATTGTTACTCAGGGACAGACAGAATTGTTACTGAGTGCCAGAGAATTGTTACTCAGGGACAGACAGAATTGTTACTGAGTGCCAGAGAATTGTTACTCAGGGACAGACAGAATTGTTACTGAGTGCCAGAGAATTGTTACTCAGGGACAGACAGAATTGTTACTGAGTGCCAGAGAATTGTTACTCGCACAGACACAAAATTGTTACTTGCACAGACACAGAATTGTTACTCGCACAGACACAGAATTGTTACTCAGGGCCACAGAATTCATACTCAGGGACAGACAGAATTGTTACTGAGTGCCAGAGAATTGTTACTCAGGGACAGACAGAATTGTTACTGAGTGCCAGAGAATTGTTACTCAGGGACAGACAGAATTGTTACTGAGTGCCAGAGAATTGTTACTCGCACAGACACAAAATTGTTACTTGCACAGACACAGAATTGTTACTCGCACAGACACAGAATTGTTACTCAGTGCCAGAGAATTGTTACTCAGGGACAGACAGAATTGTTACTGAGTGCCAGAGAATTGTTACTCAGGGACAGACAGAATTGTTACTGAGTGCCAGAGAATTGTTACTCAGGGACAGACAGAATTGTTACTGAGTGCCAGAGAATTGTTACTCGCACAGACACAAAATTGTTACTTGCACAGACACAGAATTGTTACTCGCACAGACACAGAATTGTTACTCAGGGCCACAGAATTCATACTCAGGGACAGACAGAATTGTTACTGAGTGCCAGAGAATTGTTACTCAGGGACAGACAGAATTGTTACTGAGTGCCAGAGAATTGTTACTCGCACAGACACAAAATTGTTACTTGCACAGACACAGAATTGTTACTCGCACAGACACAGAATTGTTACTCAGGGCCACAGAATTCATACTCAGGGACAGACAGAATTGTTACTGAGTGCCAGAGAATTGTTACTCAGGGACAGACAGAATTGTTACTGAGTGCCAGAGAATTGTTACTCAGGGACAGACAGAATTGTTACTGAGTGCCAGAGAATTGTTACTCGCACAGACACAAAATTGTTACTTGCACAGACACAGAATTGTTACTCGCACAGACACAGAATTGTTACTCGCACAGACACAGAATTGTTACTCAGGGCCACAGAATTCATACTCAGGGACAGACAGAATTGTTACTGAGTGCCAGAGAATTGTTACTCAGGGACACCTAATCGTTGAATTAAATAGTATGTCAGACAACATGCAGAGGAGTGGCAGAGGAGGCAATGTTTTAGGAGCGAGCAGACGTGGCAGCAGAGGAAGGGGTCGAGGCAGCAGTATTCGCAGCCAGAGGCCAGTGCTCCCGGTGTCATCCAGCGGTCGTGTCTCCACCGACAACCCTGCCGTCATTGATTGGTTGGCTCGGTCGTCTTCCTCTTCCCAGGTCACCTCTGACACCTACAGCCAACGGTCGGTGGGTACGTCAGACACAACCGTTAGTTGGCATGGCCCGGGAGCAAGCCCACAGAAATCACGTGTCCTCTACCTGCCCCTGTCCTTTGCTGTTCCCTCACCAAGCGAAGTATCGCATGCTGTGGGCTCAGCCCCACTGTACAGTGAGGAAGAGCTAACAGAGGGCGGTCAGGAACGGGGGGAGACATCGGCCTTTTCAGCAGCCAAGCGAACAAGTACTGGCGAGGAGAGTGGCTCGGTAGCCGGTCTAGAGACAGGTCTGTCTCCTGACCCACACGCAGCCGAGGGGGCTAGTAGTGAGGCGGAGACCCTACTTGATGATGAGGAGGTTGATCGCACTTGGCAGCCTCGTCGTCATCAGGCAATTTCTTCCGCATCATCAGGAGAAGAGGGTGCCAGCTTGGCAGCGAGCAAAACAGTCGGTGGGTTGCCCAGGAGACAGCAGCAGGGTCGCATCAGTGTCAGTGGAGCCAAACGTCCACGGAGTAGAGCACCAGCTCCACTGCAGCCTACCACCACGGCCAGTAGTGGTGCCGGTGCGCACGGAGGAAGTAGCAGTCAGCCAGTGAAGAGTAGCGGGGGCAAAGTTTCCTACTCGGTGGTGTGGCAATTTTTCCTCAAGCCGCCCGAGGAAGTAAACGTAGCCGTATGTCGACTATGTGGCCAGAAATGCAAGCGTGGCCAGGGGGCCCATGTTGGGACTACAGCGTTGCGTCAGCATATGCAGCGTCACCATTCGGTGGCCTGGGAAAACCGTGATAAACATACGGCGGTTCTGCCTGCCCCAGCCCCCGCTCCATCACCCGCTCCGTTACTTGCTCCGTCACCCGACGTCGTCAATCGCCCTCTATCAGCCAGTCAAGGCTCCAACACCTCTGCTGAGGGGAGTTGTCGCTCGTTGGCATCTTCCGCTCGTTCAGATGCTCCTTCTCCTGCTACTCCTCTTCTCGGATTCCGTCAACAGTCTTTCTTGGAATCCGTATCCAAGAGACAACAGTTTGCGAGCACGCACCCGACGGTGCAAAAGCTGAACGTCCTCCTGTCCAAGTTGCTGGTGCTGCAGTCCCTCCCTTTCCAACTGGTGGACTCAGCACCTTTCCGAGAAATGATGGCTTGTGCCGCGCCGCGGTGGAGAGTGCCAAGCCGTCATTTCTTTGCCCAAAAGGCAGTGCCAGCCCTGCATTCACATGTAGAAGAGATGGTGGGCCAGTCTTTGAGCATGTCGGTCTCTGCCAAAGTGCACGGCAGCGCCGACGTGTGGAGCTGTAACTACGGTCAGGGACAGTACATGTCATTTACGGCCCACTGGGTGAACGTGGTGCCGGCACAGCCGCACCAGCAACTTGGACAGGTCACGACGCTTTTGCCTCCACGTTTGCACGTCCTTGGTCCAGCAAGCATGTCCGCCTCTACCACCTCTTTTTCCGCCGTGTCCTCAGCCGCCACCCCCGTGCCAAGTCCCATTACCCGACCGGCATATCACATGTGCAGGGCGCAACGGTGTCACGCTGTGCTGCACCTGGTATGCCTTGGCGAACGTAGTCACACAGGGGAGGAACTGCTGAGTGTAATGAACAGAGAAATCGACAGATGGCTGTCTCCGCGCAAACTAAAAATCGGAACCATGTTGACCGACAACGGAAAGAACATGGTGTCTGCTCTGCGTCAAGGAAGGTTGTGCCATGCGCCATGCATGGCTCACGTGTTCAATCTGGTTGTCAAGCGGTTCCTAAAATCCACCATCCCACTGCAAGACATCCTTAAAATGTCACGTAAACTGTGCATGCATTTCAGCCATTCCTACACCGCAAAGAACACCCTCATTGAGCTGCAGCGGCAGAACGGAATTCCACAGCATCGCCTGATCTGCGACGTTGCAACAAGGTGGAATTCAACCCTACACATGTTAGACCGCCTTTACGAGGAGCGAAAGGCCATCACCGATTTCCTGATGTTACAAGCGGATAAAGGTACTCCCCTGTGTAACTTCGATGTCAGCCATTGGCAGCTCATGCGTGACACCTGCCGCTTGCTCAGGCCCTTTGAGGAGGCCACGCTATTCGTGAGTCGGCAGGACTATGGGATGAACGACGTCATTCCTCTGTTGCACGTCCTGGAGCAAATGCTGTTAACAATGGCTGGTCAGGGTGCGGTAGACGTGGCGCACAGATCTCAACGCCACATGACCCCTGTGGGGGCAGGACAGGAAGAAGAGGAGGAGGTAGAGGAGGACATTTGTGCTCAGGAATTATTGAGTGAAATGGGTGGTTTTTCCACTCAGCGGACAGGAGTGGAGGAGCAGGAGCATCTGGTAGAGGAGGAGGAGACAGAGGACCCAGACGCACCGTGGCAGTATGCTGTGGAGATGGAGGCAGGGAGTCCCTCGCATTCCTTGGCACAAATGGCCCATAGCATGCTCGGTTGCTTGCGTAGCGACAGCCGAATAATAACCATCAGACAGAGGGATGACTTTTGGCTGTCCACCTTGTTGGACCCTCGCTACCGGTCCAAAATGGTGGCCTTTTTCACACCTGCTGAGAGGGAGGCCAAAATTACGTACTATAAAAACCACCTATGTAGTCAGTTGGTCTCTGCCTTTGTGCGCCAACGTCCATCCTCAGACACTGTGGGCCCTGTGCGCTCGCGTTCCGCTGGCATGGCAGCAGGGGAGGGGTGGGGTGGTAGGAGCAGTGGCAGCTCCACCAGCAGTGGCTGCCTCAGTCTGCAGTCGATGATGAGTAGCTTTCTTCACCAGCGCAGTGAGGAAACTACTAACCAGCCGCAGCAGCAGCAGCAGCATCAGGTGGACCTGGAGCAGGAGCTCAAACAACAGGCTTGGGCCTACTTGGACAGCACCCTGCCAACCGAGGTAGACAATCCCCTTGACTACTGGGCAACGAAACTTGACCTTTGGCCCCAACTAGCTGAATTTGCCCTTGAAAGGCTGTCATGCCCGGCCAGTAGCGTGGCATCGGAGCGCGTGTTTAGTGCGGCAGGAGGTATTGTAACTCCGCGGAGGACACGACTGTCCACCCAAAGTGTGGAGAGACTCACGTTTGTGAAAATGAATCAGGCGTGGATTAGTCTGGATTTCAAACCACCAGTTCCTGACACAACTGACTAAATCCGCCATGAATCATGCCCCAAACATGTGCCACTTTCAGGTCTCCTCACACTGCTGGTGTGTTTAATTTTTTGACATAGGGTGCTGGCAGATTACGGGCCTCCTATAGCTGCTGCCAGGCCCCTAATCTGCCATAGGCCCCTATATACCGCCTCCTCATGCTGCTGCTAGGTCCAGAGTCTCTCATGGGTCCCTGTACGGCCTCCCATTGCTGCTGTCTCCATCGCCACACTCTGCCATGTGCCACTTTCAGGTCTCTTCACACTGCTGGTGTGTTTAATTTTTTGACATAGGGTGCAGGCAGATTACGGGCCTCACATAGCTGCTGCCAGGCCCCTAATCTGCCATGGGCCCCTATATACCGCCTCCTCATGCTGCTGCCAAGTCTAGAGTCTCTCATGGGTCCCTGTACGGCCTCCCATTGCTGCTGTCTCCATCGCCACACTCTGCCATGTGCCACTTTCAGGTCTCTTCACACTGCTGGTGTGTTTAATTTTTTGACATAGGGTGCAGGCAGATTACGGGCCTCACATAGCTGCTGCCAGGCCCCTAATCTGCCATGGGCCCCTATATACCGCCTCCTCATGCTGCTGCCAAGTCCAGAGTCTCTCATGGGTCCCTGTACGGCCTCCCATTGCTGCTGTCTCCATCGCCACACTCTGCTGCCATGTGCCACTTTCAGGTCTCTTCACACTGCTGGTGTGTTAAATTTTTTGACATAGGGTGCTGGCAGATTACGGGCCTCCCATTGCTGCTGCCAGACATGTAATCTGCCATGGGCCCCCGTACCGACTCCTCATGCTGTGACGTTGCAACAAGGTGTAATTCAACCCTACATATGTTAGACCGCCTTTACGAACAGCTAAAGGCCATCACAGATTTCCTGATGTTAAAAGCGGATAAAGGTACTCCCTGTGTAACTTAGATGTCAGCCATTGTCAGCTCATGTGTGACACCTGCGCTTGCTCAGGCCCTTTGAGGAGGCCACGCTATTCGTGAGTCGGCAGGACTATGGGATGAATGAGGTCAAATCGGCCATGGGCCCCCGTACCGCCTGTTCACGCTGATGCTGGTCCCACAGTGTGACCTGGGTCCCTGTACGGCCTCCCATTGCTTCCACTCTGCCATGTACCTCTTTGAAATCTCCTCACACTCCTGCGGTTGTCCATTTTGTCATAGGTTGCTGGCAGATTAGCGGCCTTCCATAGGTGCCGCCAGGCCCCATATCGACCATGGGCCCCCGTACCTCCTGGTCACGCTGCTGCTGAGCCCACAGTGTGACCTGGGTCCCTGTACGGCCTCCCATTGCTTCCACTCTGCCATGTGCCACTTTGAAATCTCCTCACACTCCTGCGGTTGTCCATTTTGTCATAGGTCGCTGGCAGATTACAGGCCTTCCATAGGTGCCACCAAGCCCCATATCGGCCATGGGCCCCCGTACCGCCTGGTCACGCTGCTGCTGGGCCCACAGTGTGACCTGGGTCCCTGTACCGCCTCCCATTGCTCCCACTCTGCCATGTGCCACTTTCAGGTCTCCTCACGCTCCTGCTGGTTTCCATTTTGTCATAGGTTGCTGTATGGCCTCCCATTGCTGCTGCCTCCACCGCCACACTGTGGCTCCAAACACTGGTTTTGGCCCCGTGACTGGCCAAAGGAGTGAAGTGTGCAGTGATTCTAAGATCGACGGCACTCATCTGCATGTCATACTGACAGACAGTATTATTTCTCTTCCCCAGCAGACTCCAAGGGCATTTAAATTAAAGGTACAGTGTTCTGCACTAATATTAAGTCTCTCTGAAGCCTAGAAACACCCTTTTTTAAGTTAAATTCACAGCGAATTTATTCGACTCGAATCGAATATTATCCACGAATTCGCCGAATCAGTCGAATCGAATTTTTCATTTCTTCGCTCATCTCTAGTTCCAATAAACATGGAAATCCCGCTAAGAGAGGAGATAATGAGACGTTATGAGTTGGGATTACGCTTTCCTTCAGCTCAAAGCCAATCAGTCCCGGAGGAGGCGGTTCGGCGACTGCCTAGAAGGGAGTCTAATCGCGTTTGACACACACAACGGGCCCGTTCTCTCGCAAGCGTGGGTCGGATCGAATTAACCGGCCCCACCGGCAGTCTGAAAGTAATAAAGTCCTTTCAGTACATAAGCCCCGTGTAAGCACAGGGACCCAGGCTTAGGGTAGGAGCAGAGCCGGCGGATAGAACAATGTGCTGCTCTGTGCCGCCGGCAACACAGCGTCCTTGTGACGGCCCAGACTGGGGGTTTTATTGAGTTTATGTTGTTTTGAGCATTTTTTTTTGTATGAACTTTCCATTGGTGAACTCCGGGATAAGCAAATATCATCTAAATCCATTGGTCAAGTGACTTCTTCTTCTTGAACCTTGGTGAGCTTTATGTATTTCTTCTAGATCTGCGCAGTAATCCAGTGGGAGACTTCCTGGAATCAAGACCGCTCACTGCTGCTCTCTCTCATTGTGCAGGGGGACTGGTCTTGATCCCCCCCCCTCCTTCTATAGTGGGTGGAGCCTGCAGACCATGTCAGAAGACTCCTGGTCTGTTCAATCATACCTTGACTAACAGGTCAGAAGACTCCTGGTCTGTTCCATCATACCTTGGCTAACAGGACAAAAGACTCCTGGTCTGTTCCATCATACCTTGGCTAACAGGACAAAAGACTCCTGGTCTGTTCCATCATACCTTGGCTAACAGGTCAGAAGACTCCTGGTCTGTTCCATCATACCTTGACTAACAGGTCAGAAGACTCCTGCTCTGTTCCGTCATACCTTGACTAACAGGTCAGAAGACTCTTGGTCTGTTCCATCATACCTTGGCTAACAGGTCAGAAGACTCTTGGTCTGTCCATCATACCTTGACTAACAGGTCAGAAGACTCTTGGTCTGTTCCATCATACCTTGGCTAACAGGTCAGAAGACTCTTGGTCTGTTCCATCATACCTCAGCTAACAGGTCAGAAGACTCCTGGTCAGTTCCATCATATCTTGGCTAACAGTTCAGAAGACTCCTGGTCTGTTCCATCATACCTTGACTAACAGGTCAGAAGACTCCTGGTCTGTTCCAACATACCTTGGCTAACAGGTCAGAAGACTCCTGGTCTGTTCCATCATACCTTGACTAACAGGTCAGAAGACTCCTGATCTGTTCCATCATACCTTGACTAACAGGTCAGAAGACTCCTGGTCTGTTCCATCATACCTTGGCTAACAGGTCAGAAGACTCCTGGTCTGTTCCATCATACCTTGACTAAGAGCTCAGAAGACTCCTGGTCTGTTCCATCATACCTTGGCTAACAGGTCAGAAGACTCCAGGTCTGTTCCATCATACCTTGGCTAACAGGTCAGAAGACTCCTGGTCTGTTCCATCATACCTTGACTAAGAGCTCAGAAGACTCCTGGTCTGTTCCATCATACCTTGGCTAACAGGTCAGAAGACTCCAGGTCTGTTCCATCATACCTTGGCTAACAGGACAAAAGACTCCTGGTCTGTTCCATCATACCTTGGCTAACAGGACAGAAGACTCCTGGTCTGTTCCATCATACCTTGACTAACAGGTCAGAAGACTCCTGGTCTGTTCCATCATACCTTGGCTAACAGATCAGAAGACTCCTGGTCTGTTCCACCTACCATGACATCATACCTTGACTAACAGGACAGAAGACTTTTGGTCTATCCCACCCACCATGGCATTATATCTTGACTGAGAGGCCAGGAGACTTCTGGTTTGTAGCACCCACCATGACATCATGTCTTGACTAACAGTCCAAGGGACTCCTAGTCTGTCCTACCCACCATGACATAATAGCTTGATTGACAGATCAGTAGACTTTTGGTTTGTCTCACCCACCATGGCATTACATCTTGACTGAGAGGCCAGGAGACTCCTGGTTTGTCCTGTACACCATGACATCATACCTTGACTGACAAGCCAGGAGAATCCTTGTTTGTCCCGCCCATCATGACCTCATTTCTTGGTTGGCAGGCCAGGAGAAAACTGGTCTGTCCCACACACCATGACATCATATCTTGACTGATGGGTCAGAAGACTCTTGGTCTGTTCCAACTACCATGACATCACATCTTGACAGGAGACTTCTGGCCTGTCCCACCCACCATAACATCATACCTCAAAATGACAGGCCAAGGGACACCTGATCTGTTCTGCCACTCATGGCACAATACCTTGACTGACAGGCCAAGAGACCTCTGGCCTTTCCCACCCACCATGACATCCTATCTTAACTGAAAGGCCAGTAGAATCCTTGTCTGTCCCACAAACTCCTGGTCTGTCCTGTCCACCATACCATCATATCTTGCAGACAGGTCATAAGACTTCTGATCTGTTCCACCCACCATGACATCATATCTTGACTGCCAGGCCAGGAGATTCCTGATTTGTCTTACGTACCATGACAATATACATTGACTGACACACCAGGAGACTTCTGACCTGTCCTGCCCACTATTATATCATATTTTGTCTGGAAGGCCATGAGACCTCTGGTCTGTCCCACCCACCAAGGCATCATATCTTGACTGACAGGCAAGGAGAACCCTAGTTTGTCTTGCTCACTATGACATTATATCTTGACTGAAACCAGGAGACTTCTGGTGTGTGCTGCCCACCATGACATACCTTGACTGTCAGGCCAGGAAACTTCCGACCTGTCCTGTACACCATTATATCATATCTTGGCTGGAAGGCCAGGAGACTCCTGGTTTGTCTTGCCCACCATGACATCATATCTTGACTGAGACCAGGAGATTTCTGGTGTGTGCTGCTGACCATGACATACCTTGACTGTCAGGCCAGGAGACTTCTGGCCTGTCTTGATCCACCATTATATCATATCTTGGCTGGAAGGCCAGGAGACTTCTGGTCTGTCCCACCCACCATGACATCATGTCTTAACTGACAGGCCAGAAGACTCCTGGTTTGTCTTGCCCACCATGACATCATAACTTGAATGACAGACCAGGAGACTTCTGGACTGTCCTGCCCACCATGACATCATACCTAGACAGACACCCAGATGACTCCTGGCCTGTCACACGCATGCACTTCTGCTTGGTCAAAACCCTGCCCACAGACCCACCAACATTCACCTCCATGGAATACACTATTTCCGATTGCGTGATGGGGATTGTGTATGGTACAGCAGTGCTGGAACAGTAAAAGGAAGTGACATTTGCACTTCATCGATCCCTACTCACTGTGCCCCAGGCATACTGTAGCTGCATTCTCTTATCGATGATGTCACACGCATTTATATGGACATTTACACTAAAACTATGAAAGTTAAAAAGTAACATGCTAATTTTATATGAGAAAAAAGGGAAAAGAATGAATGGGGGCATTTTGAAACTCTCCTGGAGTTCAGCAATGGTAGAACCTCGTCCATATATGTATTTGTGTGAGTCTACAGACCATGTATAGGAAATACGAGTTTACAGACACAATCCAGAAACATACGAATATGGATCTCAGGTCAAGGGCAAAGAAGGAAGGCATTAACCAGGCACAAGTATAAGAAAACATATTTGCACACTGGAATGGACGAGGACTAAGTGTATTTAAACTCAACCACAATCCAGCCAAAAAAAGAATGTTATGGATTGCAGAGATAGGGAATGATTACGTGGCACAACCGTTGACTAGACATGGAGGAAGACAAGGGGGGATTTTTTTCATCTTTAAAGACAACCAAGAACGTTGCAAAAATTAAAAACTTCCAACTCTTCTAGTCCAATGGGGAAGAGTCCCCACCAACAACGGCAACAGGTTCCGTAGTCATTGGCTACTATCACAGTCAGTAGAACGCTCCAAAGAAGGAAAGGGGACTGTTCATGAAATGAAAGCCTTGGAATTGTTTATTGAGTTTTCTAACACACAGACTAATCACCCAAGATACGTGCCGGCTAACGTCTTTCACTTTGCCAAGAACATACTCATCTAGGCCAATGTTACCCCAGTGTCAAGGTCAGGGGTCAGACTTGGAGGCCAGTAGGTATAGCAGTAGAGAAGCTCCCACCGACCAGCTGGTTAAATACACAAACAGGTCCCCCTGGTGGATGCTGCAGGCTCACCTGAGATGCGGGGCCTATGTATTCATCAGGACTCCTGATGGTGTTGAAGGGTTTTGCTGCATATTAGTACCAGGTTGCTGTCCTCAGGATCACCCCACCAAGAGGTGAGCATTCTGGAGTCCAGTAGTAGACATAGCAGGTTGGGATCATGCAGAAGTCAGTAAACAAACCACAGGTCCGTCACAAGTGGTTGGGATCAAGTGGAAGCATGGTCGAAGAACAAGCTAAAGGTCAGTAATGAGCGGTAGTGGAGATAAGGAACGTTGAAGGTACACAAAGGAGCAAGATATCGCACAATAATCTTGCAAATAGGAAGTGCAAAGGCATGGCGTAAATAGGAAGTTCATGGGAGGAGGGAGGAGTTCAAGGTTCACAAGAGACCTGGTACAAGACAAGATTATCCAAGGGTTCAGACAGGATGCTGTCCAGCATCTCAGGTAACTCAAGGAGTGCTACTGCTGGACGCAGCAGAAGTCATAGGTTTAGATCCCGGTCCTGACACCCAGTATGGATGGGTGGAGTGAATATGGAAATCAGCAAAGTGATTATGGAATCAGCAAATGCAGTACATTTACTAATATTCAGTAAGAAAAACCAAGTAGAAGGTCTAAGGGTCCAATTTTATAAAAATCACATAGCTGTTCTTCGAGCAAAACGTTATGTGTATTAATTCCGTGTGAAGTAACCAGCATTTACTCACTCATAGTTCAACCAATCCGTTTCAGGATTCTTCTCACAATGAATAAAGCTGTAGGTGTTGGGCGGATGGGGAAAAATCAAATATTCTTTGGTTCCCTGTGAACATTTATGTTGGACAAATGGTACAAATGCAAATATTTGTTTTTGCCAGACTATTGGCTCATCCACGAATGGAAAACCAATGTTGTTGTTTGAATTTTTTTTACGGTATTTTCTCTTAAGATCGAATGGTCTTAGGAAATTTATTTTCTGATGGAATATTCTTGGGGTCATAATCCAGAGGTAGAAACCATAGCACCCAAGGAAGGACCAGCTATCTGACACACCTGGACGTTTCAGATACCGGTGATGCCCATAGCGCTTATAGAGCTTAAAGTTTTGACTTGATTGAAGATTTTGATGTTTCTGGAAAAGAAAGTACTTTTTTTACAGAGTCACTTTAAAGGTGTCCTACCCACAATCCCTTTCACGTCATCCCCTCTAACTAATCATTGGCTTAAAATCCCAACATGCTCACCATATCTGTGGTCATCTGGCATGCCGGTGTCCAAGTATTCTCTTCTTCCTATAGCAGAGTCAGAGGGTCCTTCTTCAGGTCTCCATATCACTGCCTGGTGGTTGTGGACACTTCATATTGCCTATGGGTTGACCATGGCGGGCTCCAGAAAACTGTACAATGTGGTGGGTCACCAGTATCATGTCACTCCCTGGGTGATCTGGATACTTCATATTGATTGTGAGATGACCATGTTGGGCTCCAGAAAATTGCCACAGTGAGCTGGATTACCAGTCTTTACTCCCGGAAGCAGTGCTAGTGAAGGACACTTGGTGAAGACTCAATACAAATTCAGATGCCTACAACAGGTCAATCCAAGACACCATATCTGTAAACCCTTCCCCGGATGTACTTCTTAGAACCTCGTAGATGGGAGGAAGGTACAACTTTGCCCGGAGATGGGGTTCGGGAAGTACATCACACAGTTGGTTTAGATCAGCCTTTCTCAACCTTTTTAACACAGAAGAACCCTTGAAATAACTTTTCAGTCTCAGGAAACCCCTCCTCAATATATCTACAACTCATGATACATTAGTGTGATAATCATTGGGAAGAATTACCCCCTTACAGATAGCTAAAAAGATCATTGGTGTCAGTGGAAACTTATCTGAAAGGCAGAAATTGCCCATTGTTCCAGGAACCCATAGCAACCCTTGGAGGAACCCTAGTTGAGTAAGAATGCTTTTTACACTTGTGGTCATTGGGGACAAATGCCCCCTTACAGATTATGAAAAAGATCATTGGTGTCAGTTGGAACTTACCTAAGAGGCAGAAATTGCCCATAGTTCAAGGAACCCATAGGAACCCTTGGAGGAACCCTAGTTAGGTAAGAATGCTTCTTACACTTGTGGTCATTGGGGACAAATGCCCCCTTACACATAACGAAAAAGATAATTTTTGTTAGTTGGAACTTATCTGAGAGGCAGAAACTGGCCATTTCTCAAAAAACCCATAGCAACTCCTGGAGAACCCTTAGAGTTCCATGGAACCCTGGTTGATTAAGAATGCTTTATTTACTTGTGGTCATTGGGAAGAATTGTCCCCTTACAACTAACAAAAAAGATCATTGGTGTCAGTTGGAACTTATCTGAGAGGCAGAAACTGCCCATTGTTCAAGGAACCCATAGCAACTCTTGGAGGAACCCTAGTTGGGTACGAATGCTTCTTTTACTTGTGGTCATTGGGGAGAAATGCCCCTTTACACATAACAGAAAAGATCATTGGTGTCAGTTGGAACTTATCTGAGAGGCAAAAATTGCCCATTGTTCAAGGAACCCATAGCAAACTCCTGGAGAACCCCTAGGGTTTCATGGAACCTTGGTTGATTAGGAATGCTTCATTTACTTGTGGTCATTGGGAAGAATTGTCCCCTTAGAAATAACAAAAAAGATCATTGGTGTCAGTTGGAACTTATCTGAGAGGCAGAAATTGCCCATTGTTCAAGGAACCCATAGCAACCCTTAGAGGAACCCTAACTGGGTACAAATGTTTCTTACGCTTGTGGTCATTGGGGAGAAATGCCCCTTTACACATAAAGAAAAAGATCATTGGTGTCAGATGAAATTTATCTGAGAGGCAGAAATTGCTCATTGTTCAAGAAACCCATAGCAACTCCTGGAGAACCCCTAGGATTCCATGGAACCCTGGTTGATTAAGAATGCTTCATTTACTTGTGGTCATTGGGAAGAATTGTCAAATTGCTCATTGTTCAAGGAACTCATAGCATTCCTTGGAGGAGCCATAGTTGGGTAAGAATGCTTCTTCCACTTGTGGTCATTGGGGAGAAATGCCTCCTTACAGATAATTAGAGATGAGCGAATCGAAGTATCCGAAGTGGAATTCGAGTCGAATATCGGAAAAATTTTGATTCGCGCCGAATCCGAAAAATAGCCTAATTCGGACGCGCGAATCGAAATTTTTCCGAAAATGGCGGCTGACATGCGCGGCGACGGAGCGGGGATGTCTGGGAAGGCGCGCAGACAAGGCGCGCTGACCCGTAATGCATTCCTCAACGACATGTGATCGCATCAGCCAATCAGCAGCCAGCCAGCTAGCACTGTGTAATGGTCGAGCTATAAATAGCGGCCATTTTGGAATTCTTCATTTGCCTGCAGTCATTGAACAGAGGCAGACCGCTCTGTACTAGGGACAGGGACAGAGTTAGGGCCACAGAAACGATACTTGGGGACAGAGAAACGATACTTAGGGACAGAGAACTATTACTCAGGGACACAGAATTGTTAATTAGGGCCACAGAATCGTTACTTAGGGACAAAGAAACGCTAGTTAGGGCCACAGAGTTCATACTCAGGGACAGACAGAATTGTTACTGAGTGCCAGAGAATTGTTACTTAGGGCCACAGAAACGTTATTAGGGCCACAGAATTGTTACTCAGGGACAGACACAGAATTGTTACTGAGGGCCAGAGAATTGTTACTTAGGGCCACAGAAACTTTAGTTAGGGCCACAGAATTGTTACTCAGGGACAGACACAGAATTGTTACTGAGGGCCACAGAACTGTTACTTAGGGCCACAGAATTGTTACTGAGGGCCACAGAACTGTTACTTAGGGCCACAGAATTGTTACTCGCACAGACACAGAATTGTTACTCGCACAGACACAGAATTGTTACTGAGGGCCACAGAACTGTTACTTGGGGCCACAGAAACGTTAATCAGGGACACAGAATTGTTACTGAGGGCCACAGAACTGTTACTTAGGGCCACAGAATTGTTACTCGCACAGACACAGAATTGTTACTCGCACAGACACAGAATTTTTACTGAGGGCCACAGAACTGTTACTTAGGGCCACAGAATTGTTACTCGCACAGACACAGAATTGTTACTCGCACAGACACAGAATTGTTACTCGCACAGACACAGAACTGTTACTGAGGGCCACAGAACTGTTACTTAGGGCCACAGAATTCTTACTCGCACAGACACAGAATTGTTACTCAGGGACACAGAACTGTTACTTAGGGCCACAGAACTGTTAGTTAGGGCCACAGAATTGTTACTCGCACAGACACAGAATTGTTACTCGCACAGACACAGAATTGTTACTGAGGGCCACAGAACTGTTACTTGGGGCCACAGAAACGTTAATCAGGGACACAGAATTGTTACTGAGGGCCACAGTACTGTTAGGGCCACAGAATTGTTACTCGCACAGACACAGAATTGTTACTCGCACAGACACAGAATTGTTACTGAGGGCCACAGAACTGTTACTTGGGGCCACAGAAACGTTAATCAGGGCCACAGAACTGTTACTTAGGGCCACAGAATTGTTACTCGCACAGACACAGAATTGTTACTGAGGGCCACAGAACTGTTACTTAGGGCCACAGAATTGTTACTCGCACAGACACAGAATTGTTACACAGGGACACAGAACTGTTACTGAGGGCCACAGAACCATTACTTAGGGCCACAGAATTGTTACTCGCACAGACACAGAATTGTTACTCGCACAGACACAGAATTGTTACTCACACAGACACAGAATTGTTACTCAGGGACACAGAACTGTTACTGAGGGCCACAGAACTGTTACTTAGGGCCACAGAATTGTTGCTCGCACAGACACAGAATTCTTACTTGCACAGACACAGAATTGTTACTCAGGGACACAGAACTGTTACTTAGGGCCACAGAACTGTTAGTTAGGGCCACAGAATTGTTACTCGCACAGACACAGAATTGTTACTCGCACAGACACAGAATTGTTACTGAGGGCCACAGAACTGTTACTTGGGGCCACAGAAACGTTAATCAGGGACACAGAATTGTTACTGAGGGCCACAGAACTGTTACTTAGGGCCACAGAATTGTTACTCGCACAGACACAGAATTGTTACTCAGGGACACAGAATTGTTACTCAGGGACACATAATCGTTTAATTAAAGAGTATGTCAGACAACATGCAGAGGAGTGGCAGAGGAGGCAATGTTTTAGGAGCGAGCAGACGTGGCAGCAGAGGAAGGGGTCGAGGCAGCACTATTCGCAGCCAGAGGCCAGTGCTCCCGGTGTCATCCAGCGGTCGTGTCTCCACCGACAACCCTGCCGTCATCGATTGGTTGGCTCGGTCGTCTTCCTCTTCCCAGGTCACCTCTGACACCTACAGCCAACGGTACAGCCAGATTGGCTCACGTGTTCAATCTGGTTGTCAAGCGGTTCCTAAAATCCACCATCCCACTGCAAGACATCCTTAAAATGTCACGTAAACTTTGCATGCATTTCAGCCATTCCTACACCGCAAAGCACACCCTCCTTGAGCTGCAGCGGCAGAACGGAATTCCACAGCATCGCCTGATCTGCGACGTTGCAACAAGGTGGAATTCAACCCTACACATGTTAGACCGCCTTTACGAACAGCGAAAGGCCATCACCGATTTCCTGATGTTACAAGCGGATAAAGGTACTCCCCTGTGTAACTTAGATGTCAGCCATTGGCAGCTCATGCGTGACACCTGCCGCTTGCTCAGGCCCTTTGAGGAGGCCACGCTATTCGTGAGTCGGCAGGACTATGGGATGAACGACGTCATTCCTCTGTTGCACCTCCTGGAACAAATGCTGTTAACAATGGCTGGTCAGGGTGCGGTAGACGTGGCGCACAGATCTCAACGCCACATGACCCCTGTGGGGGCAGGACAGGAAGAAGAGGAGGAGGTAGAGGAGGACATTGGTGCTCAGGAATTATTGAGTGAAATGGGTGGTTTTTCCACTCAGCGGACAGGAGTGGAGGAGCAGGAGCATCTGGTAGAGGAGGAGGAGGAGACAGAGGACCCAGACGCACCGTGGCAGTATGCTGTGGAGATGGAGGCAGGGAGTCCCTCGCATTCCTTGGCACAAATGGCCCATAGCATGCTCGGTTGCTTGCGTAGCGACAGCCGAATAATAACCATCAGACAGAGGGATGACTTTTGGCTGTCCACCTTGTTGGACCCTCGCTACCGTTCAAAAATGGTGGCCTTTTTCACACCTGCTGAGAGGGAGGCCAAAATAACGTACTATAAAAACCACCTATGTAGTCAGTTGGTCTCTGCCTTTCTGCGCCAACGTCCATCCTCAGACACTGTGGGCCCTGTGCGCTCGCGTTCCGCTGCCATGGCAGCAGGGGAGGGGTGGGGTGGTAGGAGCAGTGGCAGCTCCACCAGCAGCGGCTGCCTCAGTCTGCAGTCGATGATGAGTAGCTTTCTTCACCAGCGCAGTGAGGAAACTACTAACCAGCCGCAGCAGCAGCAGCAGCAGCATCAGGTGGACCTGGAGCAGGACCTCAAACAACAGGCTTGGGCCTACTTGGACAGCACCCTGCCAACCGAGGTAGACAATCCCCTTGACTACTGGGCAACGAAACTTGACCTTTGGCCCCAACTAGCTGAATTTGCCCTTGAAAGGCTGTCATGCCCGGCCAGTAGCGTGGCATCGGAGCGCGTGTTTAGTGCGGCAGGAGGTATTGTAACTCCGCGGAGGACACGACTGTCCACCCAAAGTGTGGAGAGACTCACGTTTGTGAAAATGAATCAGGCGTGGATTAGTCTGGATTTCAAACCACCAGTTCCTGACACAACTGACTAAATCCGCCATGAATCATGCCACAAACATGTGCCACTTTCAGGTCTCCTCACACTGCTGGTGTGTTCCATTTTTTGTCATAGGGTGCTGGCAGATTACGGGCCTCCCATTGCTGCTGCCAGGCCCGTAATCTGCCATAGGCCCCTATATACCGCCTCCTCATGCTGCTGCCAGGTCCAGAGTCTCTCATGGGTCCCTGTACGGCCTCCCATTGCTGCTGTCTCCATCGCCACACTCTGCCATGTGCCACTTTCAGGTCTCCTCACACTGCTGGTGTGTTGAATTTTTTGACATAGGGTGCTGGCAGATTACGGGCCTCCTATAGCTGCTGCCAGGCCCCTAATCTGCCATGGGCCCCTATACCGCCTCCTCATGCTGCTGCCAGGTCCACAGTCTCTCATGGGTCCCTGTACGGCCTCCCATTGCTGCTGTCTCCATCGCCACACTCTGCCATGTGCCACTTTCAGGTCTCCTCACACACTGCTGGTGTGTTCCATTTTTTGTCATAGGGTGCTGGCAGATTACGGGCCTCCCATTGCTGCTGCCAGGCCTGTAATCTGCCATGGGCCCCCGTACCGCCTGGTCACGCTGCTGCTGGGTCCACAGTGTGACATGGGTCCTTGTACCGCCTCCCATTGCTCCCACTGCATGTGCCACTTTCAGGTCTCCTCACACTCCTGCTGGTTTCCATTTTGTCATAGGTTGCTGTATGGCCTCCCATTGCTGCTGCCTCCACCGCCACACTGTGGCTCCACACTCTGGTTTTGGCCCCGTGACTGCCCAAATGAGTGAAGTGTGCGGTGATTCTAAGATCGACGGCACTCATCTGCATGTCATACTGACTGACAGTATTATTTCTCTTCCCCAGCAGACTCCAAGGGCATTTAAATTAAAGGTACAGTGTTCTGCACTAATATTAAGTCTCTCTGAAGCCTAGAAACACCCTTTTTTAAGTTAAATTCACAGCAAATTTATTCGACTCGAATCGAATATTGTCCACGAATTCGCTGAATCAGTCGAATTGAATTTTTCATTTCTTCGCTCATCTCTACAGATAATGAAAAAGATCATTGGTGTCAGTTGGAACTTATCTGAGAGGCAGAAACTGACAATTGTTCAAGGAACCCATAGCAACCCTTGGAGGAACCCTAGTTGGGTAAGAATGCTTCTTCCACTTGTGGTCATTGGGGAGAAATGCCCCCTTACAGATAAAGAAAAAGATCATTGGTGTCAGTTGAAATTTATCTGAGAGGCAGAAATTGCTCATTGTTCAAGGAACCCATAGCAACTCCTGAAGAACCCCTAGGATTCCATGGAACCCTGGTTGATTAAGAATGCTTCATTTACTTGTGGTCATTGGGAAGAATTGTCCCCTTACAAATAACAAAAAAGATCATTGGTGTCAGCTGGAACTTATCTGAGAGACAGAAATTGCCCATTGTTCAAGGAACCCATAGCAACCCTTGGAGAAACCCTAGGGTTCCATGGAACCCTGTTTTTGAGTAAAAATGCTTCATTTACTTGTGGTCATTGTGAAGAACTGGCCCCTTACAGATAATAAAAAAGATCAAAAGATCATTGGTGTCAGTTGGAACTTATCTTAGAGGCAGAAACTACCCATTGTTCAAGGAACCCATAACAACCCTTGGAGGAACCCTAGTTGGGTACGAATGCTTCTTATGCTTGTGGTCATTAGGGAGAAATGCCCCTTTACACATAACAGAAAAGATCATTGGTGTCAGTTGGGACTTATCTGAGAGGCAGAAATTGCCCATTGTTCAAGGAACCTATAGCAACTCCTGGAGAAACCCTAGGGTTCCATGGAACCCTGTTTTTGAGTAAAAATGCTTCCTTTACTTGTGGTCATTGTGAAGAACTGGCCCCTTACAAATAACAAAAAAGATCATTGGTGTCAGTTGGAACTTATCTGAGAGGCAGAAATTGCCCATTGTTCAAGGAACCCATAGCAACCCTTAGAGGAACCCTAACTGGGTACAAATGTTTCTTACGCTTGTGGTCATTGGGGAGAAATGCCCCCTTACACATAACATAAAAGATCATTGGTGTCAGTTGGAACTTATCTGAGAGGCAGAAATTGCCCATAGTTCAAGGAACCCATAGCAACTCCTGGAGAAACCCTAGGGTTCCATGGAACCCTGGTTGATTAAGAATGCTTCATTTACTTGTGGTCATTGGGAAGAACTGGCCCCTTACAAATAACAAAAAAGATCATTGGTGTCAGCTGGAACTTATTTGAGATGCAGAAATTGCCCATTGTTCAAGGAACCCATAGCAACCCTTGGAGGAACCCTAGGGTTCCATGGAACCCTGTTTTTGAGTAAAAATGCTTCATTTACTTGTGGTCATTGTGAAGAACTGGCCCCTTACAGATAATAAAAAAGATCAAAGGATCATTGGTGTCAGTTGGAACTTATCTTAGAGGCAGAAACTACCCATTGTTCAAGGAACCCATAGCAACCCTTGGAGGAACCCTAGTTGGGTACGAATGCTTCTTATGCTTGTGGTCATTAGGGAGAAATGCCCCTTTACACATAACAGAAAAGATCATTGGTGTCAGTTGGGACTTATCTGAGAGGCAGAAATTGCCCATTGTTCAAGGAACTCATAGCATCCCATGGAGGAACCATAGTTGGGTACAAATGCTTCTTCCACTTGTGGTCATTGGGGAGAAATGCCTCCTTACAGATAATGAAAAAGATCATTGGTGTCAGTTGGAACTTATCTGAGAGGCAGAAATTGACCATTGTTCAAGGAACCCATAGCAACCCTTGGAGAAACCCTAGCTGGGTACAAATGCTTCTTATGCTTGTGGTCATTGGGGAGAAATGCCCCCTTACAGATAACAAAAAAGATGATTGGTGTCAGCTGGAACTTATTTGAGAGACAGAAATTGACCATAATTCAAGGAACCCATATCAACTCCTGGAGAAACCCTAGGGTTCCATGGAACCCTGGTTGATTAAGAATGCTTCATTTACTTGTGGTCATTGGGAAGAACTGGCCCCTTACAAATAACAAAAAAGATCATTGGTGTCAGTTGGAACTTATCTGAGAGGCAGAAATTGCCCATTGTTCAAGGAACCCATAGCAACCCTTGGAGGAACCCTAGTTGGGTACGAATGCTTCTTTTGCTTGTGGTCATTGGGGGGAAATGCCCCCTTACAGATAATGAAAAAAGATGATTGGTGTCAGTTGGAACTTATTTGAGAGACAGAAATTGCCCATAGTTCAAGGAACCTATAGCAACTCCTGGAGAAACCCTAGGGTTCCATGGAACCCTGGTTGATTAAGAATGCTTCATTTACTTGTTCACATTGGGAAGAATTGTCCCCTTACAAATAACAAAAAAGATTATTGGTGTCAGCTGGAACTTATTTGAGATGCAGAAATTGCCCATTGTTCAAGGAACCCATAGCAACCCTTGGAGAAACCCTAGGGTTCCATGGAACCCTGTTTTTGAGTAAAAATGCTTCCTTTACTTGCAGTCATTGTGAAGAACTGGTCCCTTACAGATAACGAAAAAGATCAAAAGATGATTGGTGTCAGTTGGAACTTATCTTAGAGGCAGAAATTGCCCGTTTTTCAAGGAACCCATAGCAACCCTTGGAGGAACACTGTTTTTGAGTAAAAATGCTTCCTTTACTTGTGGTCATTGTGAAGAACTGGCCCCTTACAGATAACAAAAAAGATCATTGGTGTCAGTTGGAACTTATCTGAGAGGCAGAAATTGCCCATTGTTCAAGAAACCCATAGCAACCCTTAGAGGAACCCTAACTGGGTACAAATGTTTCTTACGCATGTGGTCATTGGGGAGAAATGCCCCTTTACACATAACAGAAAAGATCATTGGTGTCAGTTGGAACTTATCTGAGAGGCAGAAATTGCCCATTGTTCAAGCAACCCATAGCAACTCCTGGAGAAACCCTAGGGTTCCATGGAACCCTGGTTGATTAAGAATGCTTCATTTACTTGTGGTCATTGGGAAGAATTGTCCCCTTACAAATAACAAAAAAGATTATTGGTGTCAGCTGGAACTTATTTGAGATGCAGAAATTGCCCATTGTTCAAGGAACCCATAGCAACCCTTGGAGAAACCCTAGGGTTCCATGGAACCCTGTTTTTGAGTAAAAATGCTTCCTTTACTTGTGGTCATTGTGAAGAACTGGCCCCTTACAGATAATAAAAAAGATCAAAAGATCATTGGTGTCAGTTGGAACGTATCTTAGAGGCAGAAACTACCCATTGTTCAAGGAACCCATAGCAACCCTTGGAGGAACCCTAGTTGGGTACGAATGCTTCTTATGCTTGCGGTCATTAGGGAGAAATGCCCCTTTACACATAACAGAAAAGATCATTGGTGTCAGTTGGGACTTATCTGAGAGGCAGAAATTGCCCATTGTTCAAGGAACCCATAGCAACTCCTGGAGAAACCCTAGGGTTCCATGGAACCCTGTTTTTGAGTAAAAATGCTTCCTTTACTTGTAGTCATTGTGAAGAACTGGCCCCTTACAGATAACAAAAAAGATCATTGGTGTCAGTTGGAACTTATCTGAGAGGCAGAAATTGCCCATTGTTTAAGGAACCCATAGCAACCCTTGGAGGAACCCTAGTTGGGTACGAATGCTTCTTATGCTTGTGGTCATTGGGGAGAAATGCCCCCTTACAGATAATGAAAAAGATGATTGGTGTCAGATGGAACTTATTTGAGAGACAGAAATTGCCCATAGTTCAAGGAACCCATAGCAACTCCTGGAGAAACCCTAGTTGGGTACGAATGCTTCTTATGCTTGTGGTCATTGGGGAGAAATGCCCCCTTACAGATAATGAAAAAGATGATTGGTGTCAGATGGAACTTATTTGAGAGACAGAAATTGCCCATAGTTCAAGGAACCCATAGCAACCCTTGGAGGAACCCTAGGGTTCCATGGAACCCTGGTTGAGAAGCCCTGGTTTAGAGATATGCTGTCCTAGGCTGTCCTATTACAGGCATCTGATCTATCTTTAAAGCTGAGCTATATAGTTCAAATTCTGGTGACTACCTTTAGGCATAGAAAATGATTGGATGCATTCCATGGAAATGATTCATCATTATACATCTGTAGCAACTTAACAATATTTTCTCTATTAAAGAAAACCATGGAAATCCGAAGTCCCAGTCATCACATTATTGTGGAAACATACGGGTTAATGGATTAGACATAAAAAGTATTTGGGCCTTTTTTTTTTTTGTTGTTTAGGAAGGGGCACATTTGGGTAATCGGGGAGGGAGAGAGGTACACTGTTCTAAAACAAACACCAAAAAATACCAAGAAAATGAAAATATAAACAAGGAGCCAGTAAGATAAACAGTGGAAACATTTCCTAGGTAAACAGATACTGGAGAGTTTTAAATATAATATTTCCTACCAACCATTCGCTCTCCGTAAGTAAGGCCATCTGTTGTATGTGCTGTAGGCCTTGTCAGGATCACCAGACTTCACATGGAAAAGCCCCAGGTCACTGGCTCCGACTGATCCACTTCATGATTTCATTCTACCAACGTTTTAGCCTGGGAAGCTGAAGCCTCTCCAAACACGCTAATCCAGATTTCTGTATTGCGGCCAGCTGATTTTGTTCCTAAAATGTTACGCCGTGTCAACTTTTACTGTTTTCATCAGCAGACGTTAAGATTTTCTTTCTTCCTCTTTCTTAAATGCCGGTGTATTAAAAGCATAAATCACGTCCTGGTTACGTAACGGGAGTCTGGCACATATCACCTGTGGTTTATTGGGTTATGGCCGTTCATCAGAGGGAAAGCCTTCTTCAGGTAGTGATAACACTGTATGAGATTCTTCTCCAGATGCTCAAGCTTCCCAGATTGGTCTCAAAGCTCTTGGGCCGTACTCTGCTCTTCATGTGCCCAAGTCTATTGGTTTCCTCAACCGTGGACAAGATCTCACTTCATTCATGTAGCTAAGCTCATCTCTAGGGCTTCTCCAGATTGTCATTAACAAGGCATCAACTAGGACTTTTGTAGGACATTTCCCTAGTGTAGATTCAGCTTGCCATTGACAGGATATTCCTATGGATTTATGGAGAGAGTCTGACACCAACCAACACCACCCTCCACCCAAGAGAGCCTTCCACTACCACCACCCTCTATACACCAGTCCCCCCAACCCCTATCCCACCCCCCAGTGAGAGAGAGAAAGACAAGGTTACGTAACGGGAGTCTGGCACATATCACCTGTGGTTTATTGGGTTATGGCCGTTCATCAGAGGGAAAGCCTTCTTCAGGTAGTGATAACACTGTATGAGATTCTTCTCCAGATGCTCAAGCTTCAGCTTCCCAAATTGGTCTCAAAGCTCTTGGGCCGTACTCTGCTCTTCATGTGCCCAAGTCTATTGGCTTCCTCAACCGTGGACAAGATCTCACTTCACTTCATGTAGCTAAGCTCATCCCTAGGGCTTCTCCAGATTGTCATTAACAAGGCATCAACTAGGACTTTTGTAGGACATTTCCCTAGTGTAGATTCAGCTTGCCATTGACAGGATATTCCTATGGATTTATGGAGAGAGTCTGACACCAAACAACACCACCCTCCACCCAAGAGAGCCTTCCACTACCACCACCCTCCATACACCAGTCACCCCAACCCCTATCCCACCCCCGCGCGAGAGAGAGAAAGACAAGGTTACGTAACGGGAGTCTGGCACATATCACCTGTGGTTTACTGGGTTATGGCCGTTCATCAGAGGGAAAGCCTTCTTTAGGTAGTGATAACACTGTATGAGATTCTTCTCAAGATGCTCAAGCTTAAGCTTCCTAGATTGGTCTCAAAGCTCTTGGGCCGTACTCTGCTCTTCATGTGCCCAAGTCTATTGGTTTCCTCAACCGTGGACAAGATCTCACTTCATTCATGTAGCTAAGCTCATCCCTAGGGCTTCTCCAGATTGTCATTAACAAGGCATCAACTAGGACTTTTGTAGGACATTTCTCTGGTGTAGATTCAGCTTGCCATTGACAGGATATTCCTATGGATTTATGGAGAGAGTCTGACACCAACCAACACCACCCTCCACCCAAGAGAGCCTTCCACTACCACCACCCTCTATACACCAGTCCCCCCAACCCCTATCCCACCCCCCAGTGAGAGACAGAAAGACAAGGTTACGTAACGGGGAGTCTGGCACATATCACCTGTGGTTTATTGGGTTATGGCCGTTCATCAGAGGGAAAGCCTTCTTTAGGTAGTGATAACACTGTATTAGATTCTTCTCCAGATGCTCAAGCTTCAGCTTCCCAGATTGGTCTCAAAGCTCTTGGGCCGTACTCTGCTCTTCGTGTGCCCAAGTCTATTGGTTTCCTCAACCGTGGACAAGATCTCACTTCATTCATGTAGCTAAGCTCATCCCTAGGGCTTCTCCAGATTGTCATTAACAAGGCATCAACTAGGAATTTTGTAGGACATTTCCCTAGTGTAGATTCAGCTTGCCATTGACAGGATATTCCTATGGATTTATGGAGAGTGTCTGACACCAATCAACACCCCCCCCCACCCAAGAGAGCTTTCCACTACCACCACCCTCCATACACCAGTCACCCCAACCCCCATCCCGCCCCCCAGTGAGAGAGAGAAAGACAAGGTTACGTAACGGGAGTCTGGCACATATCACCTGTGGTTTATTGGGTTATGGCCGTTCATCAGAGGGAAAGCCTTCTTTAGGTAGCGATAACACTGTATGAGATTCTTCTCCAGATGCTCAAGCTTCAGCTTCCCAGATTGGTCTCAAAGCTCTTGGGCCGTACTCTGCTCTTCATGTGCCCAAGTCTATTGGTTTCCTCAACCGTGGACAAGATCTCACTTCACTTCATGTAGCTAAGCTCATCCCTAGGGCTTCTCCAGATTGTCATTAACAAGGCATCAACTAGGACTTTTGTAGGACATTTCCCTAGTGTAGATTCAGCTTGCCATTGACAGGATATCCCTATGGATTTATGGAGAGAGTCTGACAACAACCATCACCCCCCCCCCCCCAAGAGAGCCTTCCACTACCACCACCCTCCATACACCAGCCACCATCCCACCCCCCAGCAAGAGAGAAAGACACTCACCTTCACAGCTCCAGACATCCCCTGGAATAAGAGTCAGGCTCTGCATACAACGCTAGGAGCCTGCAGCCTCTCTTGGATCTCACCCGGTCCCCATGGCGCGTGTGTCCCTTCTTCTGTCTCTTCTTCCAGGGGGCAGTGCTGCCCCTTTGAAAAATGCTGCCCTAGACAAATGCCTTGTTTGCCTTGTGGTAAATACATCCCTGGATGAGCTGATGGAGGAAATAAATGGCAGTTTACTAGGTAGAAGCAGGATAGGCTTCTTTAAAGAGAAAGGTTTTCAGGGATCGTCTAAAGGTGGATAGATTAGAAGATAGCCGGACAGATTGGGGTACGGAGTTCCATAGGATTGGAAAAGTCCTGGAGGCGAGCATGGGAGGAAGTGACAGGGGAACTAGAGAGCAGAAGATCTTGGGAGAATAAGAATTATCTTCTAGTTTAAGCTGCAGCTCCCCAGATCGGTCTCAAAGCTCTTGGGCTGTACTCAGCACTTGATGTGCCCAACTACACTACATTGCCAAAAGTATAAGGACGCCGGCCTTTACACACACATGAATGTTAATGGCCTCCCAGTCTTACTCCGTAGGGTTCAATATTGAGTTGGCCCCGCCATTTCCACGCACATGACCTTTAGCGGCCTCCCAGTCTTAGTCCGTAGGGTTCAATATTGAGTTGGCCCCGCCATTTCCACGCACATGACCTTTAACGGCCTCCCAGTCTTAGTCCGTAGGGTTCAATATTGAGTTGGCCCCGCCCTTTGCAGCTATAACAGCTTCAACTCTTCTGGGAAGGCTGTCCACAAGGTTTAGGAGGGTGTCTATGGGAAGGTTGGACCATTCTTCCAGAAGCACATTTGTCAGGTCAGGCACTGATGTCGGGGGAGGAGGCCTGGCTCGCAGTCTCCGCTCGAATTCATCCCAAAGGTGTTCTATGGGGTTTAGGTCAGGACTCTGTGCAGGCCAGTCAAGTAACTCCACCCCAAACTCGCTTCATCCCTTGAAACTCATTAACTGTATGTTCTGATGAAAAGGGTTCATCCCTTAAAAACGCAATGCTCTGATGGAGAGGGTTTATCCCTTGAAACCCATTAGCTGTATGTTCTGACTAAGAGGGTTTGTCCCTTGAAACCAATTAGTCGTATGTTCTGATGAAGAGGGTTAGTCCCTTGAAACTCATTAGCCCTATGCTTTGATGATGGAGGGTCAGTCCCTTGAAACCCATTAGCCCTATGCTCTGATGAAGAGGGTTCGTGCCTTAAAACTCATTAGCCCTATGATCCGATGAAGAGGGTCATCCCTTGAAACTCATTAGCCCTATATTCCGATGAAGAGGGTTCATCCCTTGAAACTTGTTAACCCTATGTTCAGATGAAGAGGACTCGCCCCATGAAATGCGTTAGCCCTATGTTCCGATGAAGAGGATTCATCCCTTGAAACTCATTAGCCCTATGTTCTGATGAAGAGGACTCGTCCCATGAAACGCGTAAGCCCTATGTTCCGATGAAGAGGGTTAGTCCCTTAAAACTCATTAGCCCTATGCTCTGATAAAGAGGGTCATCCCTTGAAACTCATTAGCCCTATGCTCTGATGATGTAGGCAGGGGCGGACTGACCATTTGGAAACTCGGGCACTGCCCGAGGGCCCGGGGTCAGTAGGGGGCCCCATGAGATGCCCCTGGTACCTTTTTCATAGGTTTTTTTGAGTTTGGGCAAGGACACAGGGGCCCCATGATCCCCTATTGCCCGGGGGCCCCATGAGTTTTCAGTCCGTCCCTGGATGTAGGGTTAGTCCCTTGAAACCCATTAGCCCTATGCTCTGATGAAGAGGGTTCGTCCCGTGAAACACGTTAGCCCTATGTTCCGATGAAGAGGACTCGTCCCGTGAAACACGTTAGCCCTATGTTCCGATGAAGAGGGGTCTTCCCTTGAAACTCATTAGCCCTATGTTCCGATGAAGAGGGTCATCCCTTGAAACCCATTGGCCCTATGTTCCGATGAAGAGGGTTAGTCCCTTGAAACGCATTAGCCCTATGCTCTGATGATGGAGGGTTGGTCCCTTGAAACGCATTAGCTGGCGAATCTCACCGCTGCCTGGGTTGGGTTGATACCTATCGCTACAAGAGATACCCTGCCACTTGGGTCTGGCCTACATCGCTGTTTCATCCTTTGGCTACTATATTGAGCTTGTACTTATACATTTTCCTTTTTTAATAAAGTTTCATCTGGTAATCCACTAGGCCTTTGCACCCTTTTCTTTTTTCTATATATCGGTCTCCTCGACATGCATTTCATCTGTATATTCAGCTGTTTGGCTGGAGTTCAGCTATAAGAGGAATGAACCATGAAATGAAGATCAGGAATCTTTCTAACGATACGAAGGAAGGAATCCTGGCGTCCTACCTTAAGCTACTTCAATTATGTGTATTTGAAAACCTTTCGAATGAAAATGTCTGTGTACTTTACCAAAGTTAAAATAACATATAATGAGCGTTACCGTTGACGTGCGTTGTGTTCAAAATGCTTTTACCTCCGCTGTAATGACAGCCGTGAGAATTTCTACGTAAACCTAAACGACTGAGAAAAAAGAATCAAATAACTTTTGCATCCGGGTTCTATGAAACCCCTTTGAGTTGGCGGGCGCATTGGCAGGTAATACGCTAAGATACAGCTACAATCAGTGCCTGGACAACGTAGCGCCCATAGCGCCCAAGGTGAAATGGCCCTTTATATAAGGTGCAAACCACACTACATTGCCAAAAGTTTTGGGCCGCCGGCCTTTCCACGCACATGACCTTTAATGGCCCCCCAGTCTTAATCCGTAGGGTTCAATATTGGTCGGCTGGCCTTCCCACGCACATGACCTTCAATGGCCTCCCAGTCTTAGTCCATAGGGTTCAATATTGGTCGGCTGGCCTTCTCACGCACATGACCTTCAATGGCCCCCCAGTCTTAGTCCATAGGGTTCAATATTGGTCGGCTGGCCTTCTTACGCACATGACCTTTAATGGCCCCCCAGTCTTAGTCCGTAGGGTTCAATATTGGTTCGGCTGGCCTTTCCACGTACATGACCTTTAATGGCCCCCCAGTCTTAGTCCGTAGGGTTCAATATTGGGCGGCCGGCCTTTCCACGCACATGACCTTTAATGGCCCCCCAGTCTTAGTCCGTGAGGTTCAATATTGGTCAGCTGGCCTTCCCACACACATGATCTTTGATGGCCTCCCAGTCTTAGTCCGTAGGGTTCAATATTGGCCGGCTGGCCTTCCCATGCACATGATCTTTGATGGCCTCCCAGTCTTCGTCCGTAGGGTTCAATATTGGGCGGCCGGCCTTTCCACGCACATGACCTTTAATGGCCCCCCAGTCTTAGTCCGTAGGGTTCAATATTGAGTTGGCCCCGCCCTTTCCACGCACATGTCCTTTAATGGCCCCCAGTCTTACTCCGTAGAGTTCAATATTGAGTTGGCCCCACCCTTTCCACACACATGACCTTTAATGGCCCCCCAGTCTTAGCCCGTAGGATTCAATATTGAGTTGGCCCCGCCCTTTGCAGCTATAACAGCTTCAACTCTTCTGGGAAGGCCATCCACAAGGTTTAGGAGGGTGTCTATGGGAAGGTTGGACCATTCTTCCAGAAGCACATTTGTCAGGTCAGGCACTGATGTCGGGGGAGGAGGCCTGGCTTTCAGTCTCCACTCTAATTCATCCCAAAGGTGTTCTATGGGGTTGAGGTCAGGACTCTGTGGAGGCCAATCAAGTTCCTCCACCCCAAACTGGCTTCTCCATGTCTTTATGGACCTTGCTTTGTGCACTGGTGTGCAGTCATGTTTGAACAGGAAGGGGCCATCCCCAAACTCTTCCCACAAAGTTGGAAGCAGGAAATTGTCCAAAATGTCACCTCTTGCAGCTCTTCACCTCACTTCCACTGGTATCAGCTGAAAGCTCTGATAAGTCACACATCCTGGGCCTGCAGCGCAAGTGGAGTGCCGCCTTTATACTTCAGCTGGACTACAGAGCTCGACTACTGTTCCTCATCTGATGGTTCACCAGCTTCCTTGGGACCACATCTACTACAGCAGGTTCTCCTATCAACACCTGCTGGCACTTGTGTTCTATATTATACTGTAGACACAAAATTGTGTAAAATGGGAAATGGGTAAACTTGATTGCCCTAGCTTTGGTTTTCCTATAGGTTACCCCTATATTGGAAAGATATGTGGGATCCATAACTGGAAAACTGTGGGAAAGCTCTCTTCAGTTACCCAATTTCCACTTAATGTGACTGTGATAGACCCAACTGGGGCCCGGGCTTTTGAAGGGGACTAGGGGCTAGCCTTCTACCCACTGATTATGTGACAAATGGAGGAACTTCTCCACCTGAGCTTCTGCTCCTCTAGTGGAGCCCTCCACCAAGAAGAAGCTGGCTAAGAAGCTAGTAGCCGGAGGAGCCAAGAAAGGCAGCAAGACATTCCTGACCTGATTGTTCACCAGTCTCCTTGGGACCACATCTACTGCTGCAGGTTTTCCTATCAACATCTGCTGGCACTCGTGTTCCTCTGTTCCACTCCCAGTGGGGCCTGGGCTGGAGATAAAAGAGTGCTCGACCTCATCATTTCAGTCTCCTCTCAGGTACTTGACACCACCTGGCACGCTGGGTCTCGAGGCTTCTTTTTTTTTTTCCGTAGATCATAGAGTGGGAAGGTCCTTCTTTTGGCGCCTATGTTGCTACCTGGTAATATAGAAAATTCCTGTTGGCTCCATTCATTAATGGGTTCTCACAGGGTCCTTAAGTCTTCTGTGGTGGTATCATGTGGTGAAATAATGGCAAGGGGCTGTGACAAGGCTGGTCAATGGAGGGCCTAGGCCAGGAAACTCAAGCTGCGGTGGAACTACAAGGCCTATGAGGCATTGAAAGACTCTGACAGCCACAAGTAGGGCTCCAAGAGGCAGAGTCATGATGGCACTTGCAGATCCACAGCAACTAGAGGGCTGTTGTTTTCCTACCCCAGGCCAAGACTGTGAATCATTGGTCTTTGCTGCAGAAAGAGGCAACATGGTTGGTCCAACGTCAGCAGATTTAGGTAAGTTAAAAGGGAATGAGTGGGAAGGGACAGGTGGATGAGGGTGCAGTTTTGCTTGGACATTGGATTTAAATCTGCAGCTTTGATTAATAATAATACTTGGTGGCCCTTCCATAAAGGTCCTTGTTCAAGCACGTCCTGTTATGGGGGAAAGGGTCTCTTTTTATCTTTCGCATGTGTTGTCTCCCTGTCACATTTGCCCCCATTGTAGACTACTGAACTGATGCATATTGCAAAGGTATGGTCCACAATATTTTATTGGAGCACATGGACAGAAAGTGCCGAAAGAGTCTTGAAGAGATAATGACTGAGATGCACAAAAAACTATGAAAAAGGGTGAAAACAGTATTTTATGAAAAAAACAAACAAACATGGCCATTGTCTATGACACCTAGTGCTCTAAATGAATAAATGTCACCTAGATCTACATTATTAGAGGGTTCTAGCATGCTTCTGTGTGTGCAGTGCATGCTGGGCTTTCTCATAAGAAAGCTTAGCAGTATCTCTACAGACCAGGGGTGGACTGACCATTTGGAAACTCAGGCACTGCCCGAGGGCCCGGGGTCAGTAGGGGGCCCCATGAGATGCCTCTGGTACCTTTTTCATAGGCTTTTTTGAGTTTGGGCAAGGACACAAGGGCCCCATGATCCCCTATTGCCAGGGGGCCCCATGAGTTGTCAGTCCGCCCCGCTACAGACTGGAGGTTTACATGGCAAGGTCCAAATTGACAATGACCGCTATGCTGCCCTGCGCCCCTTAACCCCCACCCTAACCACAAAAAACACAGCGACACAATTACTGGAGTAAAATTTTCCAGAGCGGCCATTTATCAACAACCAAATATAACAAACATTCCTTAAAACAGAAACCTGATTAATAATACAGGAACAATCAAAATAAGGTTGCCGATCTTTGGAGGCACTAAGTATCAAACATCCATCTGCAAACCTACTTACGTGGTCCCCAGCCACACAACACCAGCTTGGGGACAAACCCAACTCTCTGCAGATGCCTCTCCGTTCAACTTACCAGTTAACCCACCAATAACTGGCATTCCATAGGGGACTCCATACCTTAGATGGGTCCCTAATATGATAACCCCATGAGATTTTTAAGATGCCTCCAAAGACCCCAACCGCCATGCCATCATGACCAAGCAATGAAACCCGATCCAGTACAAACGGGAACTTTCTTCTTGAACATCTTTTCTCCGGTTGCCTGGATTATGCTGTCCTGTCTGGAAGACCTCCTTGGAAGACACAGTGAAACCATGAACAACACTTGATCTAAATGAACCCTATCCTTCCTGATTCCCCTGTTTTCCCATCGTGCTGGCCCTTCGCTTAGTTATTTATTTATTTTTTTGCATCTGGCTATAGTTGACCTCTACAGGAGTGGAGGAGGGACGCATGTCCATCCTCTGAGCCATTGGGCTGCGTGTTTGATATTATGACCATTTGTGACTCCATACCTTAGATGGGTCCCTAATATGATAACCCCATGAGATTTTTAAGATGCCTCCAAAGACCCCAACCGCCATGCCATCATGACCAAGCCAATCCAGTACAAGGGGGAACTTTCTTCTTGAACGGCTTTTCTCTGGATGCCTGGAATATGCTGTCCTGTCTGGAAGACCCCCTTGGAAGACACAGTGAAATCATGAACAACTCTTGATCTAAAAGACCCCTATCCTTCCTGATTCCCCTGTTTTCCCATCGTGCTGACCCTTCGCTTAGTTATTTTTTTTTTTTTTTGCATCTGGCTATAGTTGACCTCTACAAGAGTGGAGGAGGGACGCATGTCCATCCTCTGAGCCATTGGGCTGCGTGTGTGATATTATGACCATTTGTGACTCCATACCTTAGATGGGTCCTTAATATGATAATCCCATGAGATTTTTAAAATGCCTCCAAAGACCCCAACCGCCATGCCATCATGACCAAGCCAATCCAGTACAAGCGGGAACTTTCTTCTTGAACGGCTTTTCTCCGGATGCCTGGAATATGCTGTCCTGTCTGGAAGACCCCCTTGGAAGACACGGTGAAATCATGAACAACTCTTGATCTAAATGACCCCTATCCTTCCTGATTCCCCTGTTTTCCCATCGTGCTAGCCCTTCGCTTAGTTATTTATTTATTTTTTTGCATCTGGCTATAGTTGACCTCTACAGGAGTGGAGAAGGGACGCACATCCATCCTCTGAGCCATTAGGCTGCATGTGTGATATTATGACCATTTGTGACTCCATACCTTAGATGGGTCCTTAATATGATAATCCCATGAGATTTTTAAGATGCCTCCAAAGACCCCAACTGCCATGCCATCATGACCAAGCAATGAAACCCGATCAAGTACAAGGGGGAACTTTCTTCTTGAACGTCTTTTCTCCGGATGCCTGGAATATGCTGTCCTGTTTGGAAGACCCCCTTGGAAGACACGGTGAAATCATGAACAACTCTTGATCTAAAAGACCCCTATCCTTCCTGATTCCCCTGTTTTCCCATCGTGCTGTCCCTTCGCTTAGTTATTATTTATTTTTTTGCATCTGGCTATTGTTGACCTCTACAGGAGTGGAGGAGGGACGCATGTCCCTCCTCTGAGCCATTAGGCTGAGTGTGTGATATTATGACCATTTGTGACTCCATACCTTAAATGGGTCCTTAATATGATAATCCCATGAGATTTTTAAGATGCCTCCAAAGACCCCAACCGCCATGCCATCATCATCATGCCATGAAACCCAATCCATTAGGCTGCGTGTGTGATATTATGACCATTTGTGTTGGAATGACTTGCCGGTTAAACATTTATTTGATGTGTTTTGGTCTCCACAGAATGGGAAGAAGCTTAGCCTTGCTCTTTGTCTAGTGATACTACATCTGAGGACGTATAAAAGATAAAAAACCCAGCCTGTTCCCCGTCTATGATAATGGTCCACCCAGAGGTCACCTTACATTAGACGGAAGCCGGCGTGCTCATGAAAATTATTCATTGCTCTCTATTAATATTCATAAAACGATATTCTTTAGACCCACATCACAGCTGTGTTTGCCAAACACTTTTTTTTTTTTTTTTTGCTCGAAGTCATCGCCTTCATTAAAACAGGTTTAATTATTGATTTGTCATTTAAAATACATTTACGCTTTGTACAAACAGAGTGGCTGTGGGAAGCAAAATCCTAAACCTCCAACAGGCGAGACGATGGCCCAGGGTAGAGAGAGACTTCTTACTAAGGCACGTGGTGGGAAGTAACTTCGGGACACGAGCTAAATGCGGGTTGGATATAGGAGTAAGTGCAATGTTCAAACTGATGGAGAATAATGGGAGATCAATGGGAATAGTTCACTTGTGGGAAGTAACTTCGGGACACGAGCTAAATGCGGGTTGGATATAGGAGTAAGTTCAATGTTCAAACTGATGGAGAATAATGGGAGATCGATGCAAGTTCACTTGTTGCATACCTACACCATCTTGAAAATACTATGAAAAACCAATACATGGAAGGAGAGATGGGGATATTTGTGGCATATGAGTAAAACCATGAAAGGATATCCTATGGCTTTACTGGAGAACACTGGGAAAGTACTCTTTAGTTACTCAATGTCCACCTAATGTGACCCAACATGGGAAAAACTTCCCATGGCCGATGGAGAGAGGGCTCCCCCTGCGGCTAAGTTCCAGACTCCCCTGAAGGTGGGACAGCAGGAGTCAGGCCCAGAGTAGCACAGGTCGCCTGTGGGAGTTCTTGTTTGGTGGTCCACCCCGGAGCACGGCTAATGCGCTGAGATGGGGCCTGAAGGCAGGGGCGCCTGTGCGAGGTATGCAGGTCTTCCAGAGAACAGAGGATCACAGGATAACCAGTTTGAGCCAAAGTCGGGTGCCAGGTGAGGATCGGAGCAGACGTAGTCAAAAGGGATAGCCGAGGTCATACACAGAGATCAGGAGAGAAGATCCGTTGGGGTTAAACAGAGCAGACAGGTCCAGGAGCAAGCCGAGTCGTTAACAGGAAATCACAAGTCAGGATAGCAAGGGAACGAAGGTACTAGGGAGCCAGAGATCGACCAGTATCTGAGAGTAGTGCAGGGCTTCCTTATAAAGGCCGTTTGGCGCCAAATTTGAGGTGATGTGAACTTCTGCAGCCATGCAAGGTACTGGCAGGGGTGCCAGGTCTCCTAACACCTCTGCCGAGGACAGAGCCCTGACATAAGCCTACCTATGGTTTTCTTAGGACTTACCCCTATATTGGAAAGATATTTGGAACCCATAACTGGAGAACAGTGGGAAAGCTCTCTTCAGTTACCCAATGTCCACTTAATGTGACCCAACTCCTGTCCCAGTGCTTTATTATAATGAAGGCACAATATGCACGCCATCAAAATTGTGTAAAACAGGTCAACTTAATGAGCCTACCAGTTGTTTTCCTAATCTTACCCCTATATTGGAGAGAGATCTGGGACCCGTTACTGGAGAACAGTGAGAAAGTACTCTTTGGTTACTCAATGTCCACCTAATGGGACCCAACTGCTGTCCCAATGCTATATTATAATGAGGGCACATTATAAGTCATCAAAATTTTGTAAATGGGTAACTTGAGGAGCCTACCTGTGGTCTTCTTAAATTGTTTTGCAAATGTATTGGAGAGATATGTGGGACCCGTTACTGGAGAACAGTGTGAAAGCATTATTTAGTTACCCAATGCCCACTTGTGACCCAACTGCTGGATTATAATGAGGGCACATACGCTATCAAAATGGTTTAAAACGGGTAAAATTGATGGGTCCACCTGTAGATTTCTTAAGACTTACCCCTTGTGGGAACTAGCACCAGGGATAGAGCTTTTGAAGAACACAGTCACTCACTTCCAGGGGCGGACTGACCATTTGGAAACTCAGGCACTGCCCGAGGGCCCGGGGTCAGTAGGGAGCCCCATGTGATGTCCTTGGTACCTTTTTCATAGGCTTTTTTGAGTTTGGGCAAGGACACAGGGGCCCCATGATCCCTTATTGCCCAGGGGCCCCATGAGTTGTCAGTCCGCCCCTGCTCACTTCCTTCTTTTTTAAAGGCCGTTTTTACCCAATTTTATTTAAGCGAAAGTTCCATACAACATAGGCTTCCCACGTAGGGGTATCCACCATCAATGCAAACGAAAACAAAGATTCAGCCTCCTGGCTGTCTTTAGCAGCACCGCTGCTCAGGCTTCATGCCTCGGTCTTCTTGACCATTCACATACAACACCCTGCACCTTGGTTAGCGCACTTCCCCAGCCCTCCTGCTTCTCCAGCCCACAGGCTTGGTCCCTCGGTCTGCTCTGTCAGACTTCTCCTTGCCACCATGCACACTTGTGGCTGCTCCCTTGCACCCGCATGGACTCCTCGGAAGGGTGGAGCCCAGAACCCTGGTCCTGACTCTAGAAGAAGCCCACAGACACCTGACCAATCGGTCTCCTGGCCATTCTCAAAACCTGGTCCGAGGATTGGAGATTTCATTCCTCCCAAATCACTTTGAAATCTCCAGGCTCCAGGTCCCAAAATGGGCTTTGCAAACAAATGAGGAGAGTGAAAAAAACAGGTTCCTCTGTATTAAACAAGTACCCTGGAGCCCCTCAACCTGCCTTGTTGAGAATCCCGGGGGAAATATCCTTTCTACACTGGGACAGGTCTCCACACTGTCACACCCGGTATTGGAGAAATATGTAGGACCCATTACTGGAGGACAGTGGTCAATTGCTCTTCAGTTACCCAGCGTCTACTTAACTTGGCCTAATGGCTGCCCCAACGGCTGTCCCAACTCTATGTTATACCGAAGACACATTATTTACCATCAAAATTGTGTAAAATGGGTACCCTAGCTGCGGTTTTCTTAGGGCTTACCCTAACTCATAACTGAAGAACAGTGGGAAAGCTCTCTTCAGTTACCCAATGTCCACTCAATGTGACCAAACTGGGAAAGGGGCTTTTGAAGGGGACTAGAGGCTAGCCTTCTACCCACTGATTATGTCCCAAGTAGAGGAACTTCTCCAACCCAGAGAGTTCATATCTTTTTGGAGATGCCCCAAATTGCATAGATACTGGCATTATGTTATTGCCACCCTGAATAGATGTCTTCACCTGATCATCCCAAATTTTGTATACTGGGTATTATGGATGACCTAATGGTGGACGAGACTAAATCTGCTATATCCAGAGAACTATTCCAGGCCATGAAGATCATTCTACAGCACTGGAAATCTACTGACCCCCTCGAAGCATGAAGAAGGACTATATGAAGGATACTCTGAGACTTGAGCCGACATGAGGGTTGTAATACTAAACGTTTGAAAATATGGGTCAGGGGGTTGGATACCGTAGGGAGCAGTGGAGGACTGACAACTCATGGGGCCCCAGCGCAATAGGGGATCATGAGGCCTCTGTGTCCTTGCCCACACTCAAAGCACACCGAAAAAAACCTATAAAAGGTACCAGGGGCATTTCAGGGGGTCCCCTACTGACCTCGGGCCCTTGGGCAGTGCCCGGAAGCTCGAATGGTCAGTCCGCCCCTGGTAGCGAGGTAGAGCCGGCACTGCTGTGCCAGGCCCAGACTCTACTAGCCCAGTAGGGAAGCCCAGGGGCAGAGAGGGGACTTTTTATTTTCCATGGGGTGCAACAGCTCCTAGCACCTATTGCAAAGTTTCCTGGGCCTCATTAGTTCAGCAGGAGGGCTTGGAGCCAAGAGGGAGCTTTTTTTCTTGCTTTTGGGAGCAGGCAAAGTAATATTACGAGACTTGTCTCCCGACAGTCTCTCCTGACCCCTTCACACCATGTGTTACATCCCACATGGAAGAAAAATATATTTGAAATATATCTTTAAAATATTCTTCCCAAAATATATTGACATTTATTTGAAATACTACAATTCTGGCCATATTCAATATATTTCAATAAATATTAATTTTTATATATATATATATATATACACACACACATATATATATACATACACACACACACACATATATATATATATATATATATACACACACACACACATATATATATACACACACACACACATATATATATATACACACACACACATATATACACACACACACACATATATATATATACTGCATGTTGAAATGCACTTTTATTACAAAATATATGAAAAACATTTGTAAAAATACATTTCAAACACACTGTATGTCTTTAAAAATACAAATCTACATTTTTGGAATACATTTACAAATATATGTTAAAATGACTTTTTAATATGTAAAAAAAATCTGAAGAATATATTTAAAATAAATATATGTTTAAAAATATATTTTCATGTAATATAAAAAAACGCATTTCAGTATGCAGTATATATATATATAAATATATTTTGAAAAAATTTGAATACGGCCACGATTGTAGTATTTCAAATATATTTTTCTACCATGTGGGAAATCCCTGACCCTGGCACTACGTACATTACATACTCCTGACCCTTCACTTTGTACATTAAATACTCCTGACCCTTCACTGTGCATTACATACTCTTGCACTTTGTACATCACATACTTCTGAACCCTGCACTCTGTACATCACATACTCCTGACCCCTTCAATCTGTACATTACATACTCCTGACCCCTGCACTCTGTATATTACATACTCCTGAGCCCTGCAATCTGTACATTACATACTTCTGACCCCTGCATTCTGTACATCACATACTCCTGACCCCTTCAATCTGTACATTACATACTCCTGACCCCTGCACTCTGTATATTTCATACTCCTGACCCCTTCAATCTGTACATTACATACCCTTGACATCTGCACTCTGTACATTACATATCCCTGACATCTGCACTCTGTACATTAGATACACCTGACCCCTGCACACTGTACATTACATACTCCTGACCCCTGCACTCTGTACATTACATACTTCTGTCCCTTGCACTCTGTGCATTACATACTCCTGACCCCTGAAAACTTTACATTAGATACTCCTGACCCCTGCACTCTGTAAATTACATACTCCTGTCCCCTGCACTCTGTACATTACATACTCCTGACCCCTTAAATCTGTACATTACATACTCCTGACCCCTGAAATCTGTACATTAGATACTCCTGACCTCTGCACTCTGTACATTAGATACTCCTGTCCCCTGCACTCTGTACATTACATACTCCTGACCCCTGAAATCTGTACATTACATACTCCTGACCCCTGCACTCTGTACATTACATACTACTGTCCCCTGCACTCTGTACATTACATACTCCTGACCCCTGAAATCTGTACATTACATACTCCTGACCCCTTAAATCTGTACATTACATACTCCTGACCCCTGAAATCTGTACATTAGATACTCCTGACCTCTGCACTCTGTACATTACATACTCCTGACCCCTGAAATCTGTACATTAGATACTCCTGACCCCTGCACTCTGTACATTACATACTCCTGACCCCTGAAATCTGTACATTAGATACTCCTGACCTCTGCACTCTGTACATTAGATACTCCTGACCCCTGCACTCTGTACATTACATACTCCTGACCCCTGCACTCTGTACATTACATACTCCTGACCCCTGCACTCTGTACATTACATACTCCTGACCCCTGCACTCTGTACATTAGATACGCCTGACACCTGCACTCTGTACATTACATACTCCTGACCCCTGCACTCTGTACATTACATACTCCTGACCCCTGCACTCTGTACATTACATACTCCTGACCCCTGCACTCTGTACATTACATACTCCCGTCCCCTGCACTCTGTACATTACATACTCCTGACCAACAGCAGGATTTATATGGGTTATATTGTATTCCCCCCAAAATCTGTTGGGGGTCTCGGTGGGTCTCCCTAACCCGGAGGGTCCCCGGTGAAACTACCTCATTTGTATTATGGTGGAGGGAGCCCTAGCTATGAATACTTTCAAATGGCAAAAATATTACCGAAAGGGTCTTCCAATGGTTAACAGGAACATAAAAGGATAGAATGCCGGCCTGGGAATCGCTGCCACGCCTGCCTTGGGATTATTTACAGATAAAAGCTGCCTTTTGTATTTTTATGCTTTTAGCCCTCCATTACCGACACGTTCCTCGAGTGCAGAGCTCGTATTTCTATGGCTGAATTTAGCTTTTAAATCCGCATTTTACATCCATTATGTAGATTTCTATTCAACTGGACATGCAGAATTTCAAATCAATACGAGAGACTGCTCCGGGGGTCTTCTGGCTCTGACCACCGTTGCAAAGCCAAAGGGGTCCGTCCTTCGCCGACGTGCCATGTTTTCTTCGCTTCAAAAAATTTTAATTCAACATAGTTATGTTCACCATTCGAAGTCCGACCTCATTGCCGTCCACCAGATCCTGCTTCTTCTCCTTTGATGACCCGGCCATAAACCTTCTGACCACGGACAGGTAAAGTGAAGAACATTGGTTATCTTGTTCAAAACGGAACCGGACCCCGACTGCGCTTGGGTACTTCCCGCTTCCCCATCCGAACACCGACCACCTGCACCACCGCTGACCATACAAGACTAGGAGACACCAGTCCAGGGGCGGACTGACAACTCATTGGGCCCCTGGGCAATAGGGGATCATGGGGCCCCTGTGTCCTTGCCCAAACTCAAAAAAAGCCTATGAAAAAGGTACCATGGGCATCTCATGGGGCCCCCTAATGATCCCAGGCCCTCGGGCAGTGCCCGAGTTTCCAAATGGTCAGTCCGCCCCTGCACCAGTCTTGAAGTAAACCAGGAGGTAGACTAGTTTATTTCAACACAGATACAAGATATATACACTCAAGGGGACAACCCCCCCCCTCCCTGCATAATGACACAGGGCGGGGCAATCTACCTTTAGTAACAAGAGACACACCAGCAGACAGTCCCATCAGGAGGGAGGGCTGCTGGAGACACCCCACCCCCCACCAAGCCAATACACATAGTCACAGGGGCGGACTGACCATTTGGAAACTCGGGCACTGCCCAAATGCTCGGGGTCAGTAGGGGGCCCCATGAGATGCCCCTGGTACCTTTTTCATAGGCTTTTTTAAGTTTGGGCAAGGACACAGGGGCCCCATGATCCCCTATTGCCCGGGGCCCCATGAGTTGTCAGTCCGTCCCTGCATAGACACATACATCCCATAATAGTTTGCTCCCAAGCAAGACACACAATAGAACAATGGGATGCAACCACATAACACCAAACAATCCACAACCCCCCACCCCAATATTAGGACAGATCACCCTGTACCTCTAACAGGCACAGGGTGACTTACACATAAGAGGGATATGGGGAGCTGAGACAGGGGTCTCCCCACCTCTCCAAAGTGAGCTGTTTTCCATGGACCTCCCACCCAAAGTGACTCCCGTCACAAAAAGGGTGCCTAAAAGTGAGTGGTATATATTAGGCAGCAAGTGGACATGTTCTCCCTGAAGTTGATGTGTTGAAAATAGAAAAAAATGGCCAAGTGTAAGGATTTGAGCGACTTTGACAAGGACCAAATTGTAAGTGGCAAGATGATTGGATCAGAGTAACTCCAAAACTGCAGCTCTGGTGGGATGTTCCCAGTCTGCAGTGGTCAGGATCGACCAAAAGTGGTCCAAGGAAGGATAACCGGTGACACGGTCATGGGCAGCCAAGGTTCATTGATCGTGGTGGGGAGGAAAGTCTGGCCTGTGTAGTCCGGTCCAACAGAAAGAGCTACTGGAGCTCAAATTGATGAAAAAGTGAATGCTGGTTTTGATAAAAAGGTGTCAGAACACACAGAGTATGGGGCTGTGTAGCCGCAGACCGGTCAGGGTGCCCATGCTAACCTGTGCCCACATCCAAAAGTGCCTACAATGGGCACGTGAGCATCAGAACTGGAAAACGGAGCAATGGAAGAACATGGCCTGGTCTGCTGAATTCAAGAATGGTTTGAGGAACACTACAATGATTTTGAGGTGTTGACTTGTCCTTCAAATTCTCCAGACCTCAATCCAATTGAGCACCCATGAGATGTACTAGAAAAACAATTCTGATCTATGCAGGCCCCACGTGGCAACTTACAAAACTTAAAGGACCTGCTACCGATGGCTTGGTTCCAGATACCACAGCATACCTTCAGCGGTCTAGTACGGTCCATGACTTGATGGGTCAGGGCTGGTATGGCCAGACCGGTCATGGTGCCTACAATGGACACGTGAGCATCTGAACTGGAACACGAAGCAATGGAAGAACGTGGCCTGGTCTGCTGAATTCAAGAATGGTTTGAGGAACACTACAATGAGTTTGAAGTGTTGACTTGCCCTTCAAATTCTCCAGACCTCAATCCAATTGAGCACCCATGAGATGTACTAGAAAAACAATTCTGATCCATGCAGGCCCCACGTGGCAACTTACAGAACTTAAAGGACCTGCTACTGACGGCTTGGTTCCAGATACCTCAGCATACCTTCAGCGGTCTAGTAGGGTCCATGCCTTGACGGTTCAGGGCTGGTATGGCCAGACCGGTCATGGTGCCTACAATGGACACGTGAGCTTCAGAACTGGAACACGAAGCAATGGAAGAACGTGGCCTGGTCTGCTGAATTCAAGAATGGTTTGAGGAACACTACAATGAGTTTGAAGTGTTGACTTGCCCTTCAAATTCTCCAGACCTCAATCCAATTGAGCACCCATGAGATGTACTAGAAAAACAATTCTGATCCATGCAGGCCCCACATGGCAACTTACAGAACTTAAAGACCTGCTACCGACGGCTTGGTTCCAGATACCACAGCAAACCTTCAGCGGTCTAGTGGGGTCCATGCCTTGATGGGTCAGGGCTATTATGGCCAGACTGGTCAGGGTGCCCATGCTGACCCATGTCCATAGCCAAAAGTGCCTACAATGGGCTACAATGGAAGAAGGTGGCCTGGTCTGTAAATTCAAGAATGCTTTGAGGAACACAGCAAATGATCCGCTACTGATGGCTTGGTGCCAGATACCACAGTGTCCCTTAAGAGGTCTAGTGGGTCCATGCCTTGATGGGTCAGGGCTATTATGGCCAGACTGGCTAGACTGGCCAGGGTGCCCATGCTGACCCTTGTCCACAACCAAAAGTGCCTACAATGGTCTTGTGAGCATCAGAACTGGACCACGAGGCAATGGAAGAAGATGGCCTTTCCTGATAAATTCAAGAATGATTTGAGGAACACAACAAATGATCCGCTACTGATGTGCCAGATAGCACAGCTTACCTTCAGAAGTCTAGTGGGGTCCATGCCTTGATGGGTCAGGGCTATTATGGCCAGACTAGTCAGGGTGCCCATGCTGACCCATGTCCACAGCCAAAAGTGCCTACAATGGTCTTGTGAGCATCAGAACTGGACCACAAAGCAATGGAAGAAGGTGGCCTTTCCTGATAAATTCAAGAACGATTTGAGGAACACAGCAAATGATCCGCTACTGATGGCTTGGTGCCAGATACCACAGCTTACCTTCAGAGGTCTAGTGGGGTCCATGCCTTGATGGGTCAGGGCTATTATGGCCAGACTAGTCAGGGTGCCCATGCTGATCCATGTCCACAGCCAAAAGTGCCTACAATTGGCTCGTGAGCATCAGAACTGGACCTCGGGGCAATGGAAGAAGGTGGCCTGTCCTGATAAATTCAAGAATGATTTAAGGAACACAACAAATAAACTGATACTGATGGCTTAGTGCCAGATACCACAGTGTACCTTAAGAGGTCTAGTGGGTCCATGCCTTGATGGGTCAGGGCTATTATGGCCAGACTGGTTAGGTTGCCCATGCTGACCCATGTCCACAGCCAAAAGTGCCTACAATGGACATGTGAGCTTCAGAACTGGAGCAAGGAGCAATGGAAGAACGTGGCCTGGTCTGATGAATTCAAGAATGGTTTGAGGAACACTACAATGAGTTTGAGGTGTTGACTTGCCCTTCAAATTCTCCAGACCTCAATCCTATTGAGCACCCATGAGATGTACTCGAAAAACAATTCTGATCCATGCAGGCCCCATGTCACAACTTACAGAACTTAAAGACCTGCTAATGACGGCTTGGTACCAGATACCACAGCATACCTTTAGAAGTCTAGTGATGTCCATGACTTGACAGGTCAGGGCTGGTATGGCCAGACCAGTCATGGTGCCTACAATGGACACGTGAGCTTCAGAACTGGAGCAAGGAGCAATGGAAGAACGTGGCCTGGTCTGATGAATTCAAGAATGGTTTGAGGAACACTACAATGAGTTTGAGGTGTTGACTTGCCCTTCAAATTCTTCAGACCTCAATCCAATTGGACACCCATGAGATGTACTAGAAAAACAATTCTGATCCATGCAGGCCCCACGTGGCAACTTACAGAACTTAAAGGACTTAAGAAGTCTAGTGGGTCAATGCCTTGATGGGTTAGGACTATTATGGCCAGACTGGCTAGACTGGCCAGGGTGCCCATGATGACCCATGTCCACAGCCAAAAGTGCCTACAATGGTCTTGTGAGCATCAGAACTGGACCACGAGGCAATGGAAGAAGGTGGCCTTTCCTGATAAATTCAAGAACGATTTGAGGAACACAGCAAATGATCCGCTACTGATGGCTTAGTGCCAGATACCATAGCTTACCTTCAGAGGTCTAGTGGGTCCATGCCTTGATGGGTCAGGGCTATTATGGCCAGACTAGTCAGGGTGCCCATGCTGACCCATGTCCACAGCCAAAAGTGCCTACAATGGACATGTGAGCTTCAGAACTGGAGCAAGGAGCAATGGAAGAACGTGGCCTGGTATGATGAATTCAAGAATGGTTTGAGGAACACTACAATGAGTTTGAGGTGTTGACTTGCCCTTCAAATTCTCCAGACCTCAATCCAATTGAGCACCCATGAGATGTACTAGAAAAACAATTCTGATCCATGCAGGCCCCACGTGGCAACTTACAGAACTTAAAGACCTGCTAATGACGGCTTGGTACCAGATACCACAGCATACCTTTAGAACTGGCTAGGCTGGCCAGGGTGCCCATGCTGACCCATGTCCACAGCCAAAAGTGCCTACAATGGTCTTGTGAGCATCAGAACTGGATCACGAGGCCATGGAAGAAGGTGGCCTTTCCTGATAAATTCAAGAACGATTTGAGGAACACAGCAAATGATCCTATACTGATGGCTTAGTGCCAGATACCACAGCTTACCTTCAGAGGTCTAGTGGGGTCCATGCCTTGATGGGTCAGGGCTATTATGGCCAGACTGGTCAGGTTGCCCATGCTGACCCATGTCCACAGCCAAAAGTGCCTACAATGGTCTTGTGAGCATCAGAACTGGACCACGAGGCCATGGAAGAAGGTGGCCTTTCCTGATAAATTCAAGAACAATTTGAGGAACACAGCAAATGATCCTCTACTGATGGCTTAGTGCCAGATTCCACAGCTTACCTTCAGAGGTCTAGTGGGGTCCATGCCTTGATGGGTCAGGGCTATTATGGCCAGACAGGTCAGGGTGCCCATGCTGACCCATGTCCACAGCCAAAAGTGCCTACAATGGTCTCGTGAGCATCAGAACTGGACCACGAAGCAATGGAAGAAGGTGGCCTTTCCTGATAAATTCAAGAACGATTTGAGGAACACAGCAAATGATCCTCTACTGATGGCTTAGTGCCAGATACCACAGCTTACCTTCAGAGGCCTAGTGGGGTCCATGCCTTGATGGGTCAGGGCTATTATGTCCAGACTAGTCAGGGTGCCCATGCTGACCCATGTCCACAGCCAAAAGTGCCTACAATGGTCTTGTGAGCATCAGAACTGGACCACGAGGCCATGGAAGAAGGTGGCCTTTCCTGATAAATTCAAGAACAATTTGAGGAACACAGCAAATGATCCTCTACTGATGGCTTAGTGCCAGATACCACAGCTTACCTTCAGAGGTCTAGTGGGGTCCATGCCTTGATGGGTCAGGACTATTATGGCCAGACTGGTCAGGTTGCCCATGCTGACCCATGTCCACAGCCAAAAGTGCCTACAATGGTCTTGTGAGCATCAGAACTGGACCACGAGGCCATGGAAGAAGGTGGCCTTTCCTGATAAATTCAAGAACGATTTGAGGAACACAGCAAATGATCCTCTACTGATGGCTTAGTGCCAGATACCACAGCTTACCTTCAGAGGTCTAGTGGGGTCCATGCCTTGATGGGTCAGGGCTATTATGGCCAGACTGGTCAGGTTGCCCATGCTGACCCATGTCCACAGCCAAAAGTGCCTACAATGGTCTTGTGAGCATCAGAACTGGACCACGAGGCCATGGAAGAAGGTGGCCTTTCCTGATAAATTCAAGAACGATTTGAGGAACACAGCAAATGATCCTCTACTGATGGCTTAGTGCCAGATACCACAGCTTACCTTCAGAGGCCTAGTGGGGTCCATGCCTTGATGGGTCAGGGCTATTATGTCCAAACTAGTCAGGGTGCCCATGCTGACCCATGTCCACAGCCAAAAGTGCCTACAATGGTCTTGTGAGCATCAGAACTGGACCACGAGGCCATGGAAGAAGGTGGCCTTTCCTGATAAATTCAAGAACGATTTGAGGAACACAGCAAATGATCCTCTACTGATGGCTTAGTGCCAGATACCACAGCTTACCTTCAGAGGTCTAGTGGGGTCCATGCCTTGATGGGTCAGGGCTATTATGGCCAGACTGGTCAGGTTGCCCATGCTGACCCATGTCCACAGCCAAAAGTGCCTACAATGGTCTTGTGAGCATCAGAACTGGACCATGAGGCCATGGAAGAAGGTGGCCTTTCCTGATAAATTCAAGAACGATTTGAGGAACACAGCAAATGATCCTCTACTGATGGCTTAGTGCCAGATACCACAGCTTACCTTCAGAGGTCTAGTGGGGTCCATGCCTTGATGGGTCAGGGCTATTATGGCCAGACTGGTCAGGTTGCCCATGCTGACCCATGTCCACAGCCAAAAGTGCCTACAATGGTCTTGTGAGCATCAGAACTGGACCACGAGGCCATGGAAGAAGGTGGCCTTTCCTGATAAATTCAAGAACGATTTGAGGAACACAGCAAATGATCCTCTACTGATGGCTTAGTGCCAGATACCACAGCTTACCTTCAGAGGTCTAGTGGGGGTCCATGCCTTGATGGGTCAGGGCTATTATGTCCAGACTAGTCAGGTTGCCCATGCTGACCCATGTCCACAGCCAAAAGTGCCTACAATGGTCTTGTGAGCATCAGAACTGGACCACGAGGCCATGGAAGAAGGTGGCCTTTCCTGCTAAATTCAAGAACGATTTGAGGAACACAGCAAATGATCCTCTACTGATGGCTTAGTGCCAGATACCACAGCTTACCTTCAGAGGTCTAGTGGGGGTCCATGCCTCAACAGGTCAAGGTTATTAGGGCAGCAACCTACTATCTTTGTTTTTGGGGCACCCACTCAATATTAGGTGGATGGTCATATCAGTGTGAGTTTGTTCTGGGTTCTAGAAGTGAAGGTGACCAAGCTGTGCCTCTCTAACCCCAGTAGAGAAAAGTGAGGGCCCCGGGCCAGCTGAACGTTGCGGAAACGTCTGGAAAAGCTTGCCAGGAATACAAATCCTTCAGAACATCGAATTTCTGTGCATTTCATCTTTGTATTTAGCCGGAAATCCAGCTTTGAAGTCATCATGAGGCTCGGCGAACAGGTCCAGGACTCAAGCGGTTAATGGGACATGGAAGGGAATGCTAATCTCGGCAGTGCCTGTGCAGCCCTTGATGTTAATTTGCGAGTACTTCTACTTGCTAATTAGCACAAAAGAGCTAAGTACTATTAAGTGGGCCCCGGAGCTGTTAATCCATCGCTTTCTGGACTGGGCCGAAAAAGAAAAAAAAACAGGTGTAAAGGGGGGGTGGGGCAGGCCAGACACAAAGTATACAAGAAGTACATTGTAACACGCAACGCGACCTTGTGACACGGAACTTCAGGGCTCGTTCTTACCTACTTTGTGCCTTTTGCTACATTTTGCAACACAGGAAGACCGGACGAAGTTTGTTTCCAACGAATACCCCGCCCCCCTTCCCCGCTTTCTTAGTGCGCTTTGTTACGCAGAAGTCCTGCACGCTGCGTTGCGCTTGCGATTTGCCATTAAAGAGGGAAATCCGATCGCTGAAATCTCGTGTAAGCTTTAACATGTCAACGTCATTTCGGAAATTGACGTTGTTTTTTTAACCACTTATTATCCGACGCCTAAGCGGGTGGACGTTTATAAACGCCCTCCCGCATTCACTGTCTGGGAGCGCACGGCACCGCAATGCCAGCAACACAGCTGACCAAGTATGATTTGTGCTTGATTAGCTACTTTGGAGGGCAGGGGAGACATCAGGGATATAATAAACCCCTGATGTCTCCATAGAGAGAAGCCGTTACAGTGATGCAGTTAACTAAGTATGATCCGTTCTTGATTAGCTGGTTTGGAGGGCACGGTGTCCAATAGACCCCTGATGTCTCCATAAAGAGGACCTGTTACAGCCAGGAAAACAGCTGACCAAGTGAGATTTGTGCTTGATTAGCTGCTTTGGAGGGCAGGGGAGACATCAGGGATATAATAAACCCCTGATGTCTCCATAAAGAGAACCGTTAAATCCGGTGACGCAGCTAACTAAGTATGATCCGTTCTTGATTAGCTGGTTTGGAGGGCACGGTGTCCAACAGACCCCTGATGTCTCCATAAAGAGGACCTGTTACAGCCAGGAAAACAGCTGACCAAGTGAGATTTGTGCTTGATTAGCTGCTTTGGAGGGCAGGGGAGACATCAGGGATATAATAAACCCCTGATGTCTCCATAAAGAGAACCGTTAAATCCGGTGACGCAGCTAACTAAGTATGATCCGTTCTTGATTAGCTGGTTTGGAGGGCACGGTGTCCAATAGACCCCTGATGTCTCCATGAAGAGGACTTGTTACAGCCAGGAAAACAGCTGGCCAAGTAGGATTTGTGCTTGATTAGCTGCTTTGAAGGGCACGGGAGACATCAGGGGTATAATCAGGGGCGGACTGACAACTCATGGGGTCCCCAGGCAATAGGGGATCATGGGGGCCCTGTGTCCTTGCCCAAACTCAAAAAAAGCCTTTGAAAAAGTTACCAGGGGCATCTCATGGGGCCCCCTACTGACCCCGGGCCCTCGGGCAGTGCCCGAGTTTCCAAATGGTCAGTCCACCCCTGGGTATAATAGACCCCTTTCTCCATAAACTGGACCTGTTACAGCCAGGGACGCAGCTAACTAAGTATGATCCGTTCTTGATTAGCTACTGTGGAGGGCACGGTGTCAAATAGACCCCTGATGTCTCCATAAAGAGGACCTGTTACAGCCAGGAAAACAGCTAACCAAGTATGATTTGTACTTGATTAGCTGCTTTGGAGGGCAGGGGAGACATCAGGGATATAATAGACCCCTGATATCTCCATAAAGAGAACCTGTTACAGCCGGAGATGCAGCTAAGTATGATCCCTTCTTGATTAGCTACTTTGGAGGGCACGGCGTCAAATAGACCCCTGATGTCTCCATAATGAGGACCCGTTACAGCCAGGAAAACAGCTAACCAAGTATGATCTTTTTACAGAGACATCAGGGGTCTATTCGACTCCTGATGTCTCCCATGCCCTCCACAGTAGCTAATCAAGAATGGATCATACTTAGTTAGCTGCGTCCCTGGCTGTAACAGGTCCCGTTTATAAAGAAAGTGGTCTATTAGACCCATGATGTCTCCTATGCCCTTCAAAGCAGCTAATCAAGCACAAATCATACTTGGTTAATTGCTTTCCTGGCTGTAACAGGTCCTCTTTATGGAGAGATCAGGGGTCTAATTGATGCATGAATCATACTTGGTTAGCTGTTTTCCTGGCTGTAATGGGTCCTCTCTATGGAAACATCAGGGGTCTATTTGATGTTGTGCCCTCCAAAGCAGCTAATCAAGAATGGATCATACTTAGTTTGGTTTGCTGCATCACTGGCTGTAAGAGGTTCTCTTTATGGAGACATCAGGGGTCTATTAGATCCCTGATGTCTCCTCTGCCATCCATAGCAGCTAATCAAGCACAAACCATACTTAGCTGTTTTCCTGGCTGTAATGGGTCCTCTTTATAGAGACATCAGGGGTCTATTTGACTCCTGATGTCTCCCGTGGCCTCCAAAGCAGCTAATCAAGCTTGGATCATATTTGATTAGCGGCATCCCTGGCGGTAACAGGTCCTCTTTATGGAGACTGGGGTCTGTTAAATCCCTGATGTCTCCCCTACCGTCCAAAGCAGCTAATCAAGCATGGATTATACTTGGTTAGCTGTTTTCCTGGCTGTAACAGGTCTTCTTTATGGAGACATCAGGGGTCTATTCAATCCCTGATGTCTCCAATACCCTTCAAAGCAGCTAATCAAGCATGAATCATGCTTGGTCAGCTGTTTTCCCGGCTGTAATGGGTCCTCTAATGAGGACTTCCAATGTAAAGGGGGACTCTTATGGGACATCTGATGTAAGGGGGCACTCTGATGGTGACATCTGATGTAAGGGGGCACTCTGATGGTGACATCTGATGTAAGGGGGTACTCTGATAGGGACATGGATGTAAGGGGGCACTCTGATGGGAGGAGAAAGGACTTTGATGAGTAGTCCTGATGTAAAGAAGGACTCTGATGAGGACTTCCGAAGTAAAGGGGTCCTCTTATGGGACATCTGATGTAAGGGGGCACTCTGATTTTGACATCTGATGTAAGGGGGTACTCTGATAGGGACATGGATGTAAGGGGGCACTCTGATGGGAGGAGAAAGGACTTTGATGAGTAGTCCTGATGTAAAGAAGGACTCTGATGAGGACTTCCGAAGTAAAGGGGTCCTCTTATGGGACATCTGATATAAGGGGGCACTCTGATTTTGACATCTGATGTAAGGGGGTACTCTGATAGGGACATGGATGTAAGGGGGCACTCTGATGGGAGGAGAAAGGACTTTGATGAGTAGTCCTGATGGAAAGAAGGACTCAGTTGAGGACTTCCAAAGTAAAGGGGTCCTCTTATGGGACATCTGATATAAGGGGGAACTCTGATGGTGACATCTAATGTGAGGGGGTACTCTGATAGGGACATGGATGTAAGGGGGCACTCTGATGGGAGGAGAAAGGACTTTGATGAGTAGTCCTGCTGTAAAGAAGGACTCTGATGAGGACTTCTGATGTAAAGGGTTCCTTTTATGGGACATCTGATATAAGGGGGCACTCTGATTTTGACATCTAATGTAAGGGGGCACTCTGATGGTGACATCTGATATAAGGGAGCACTCTGATGGTGACATCTGATATAAGGGGGCACTCTGATGGTGACATATGATGTAAGGGGGTACTCTGATAGGGACATGGATGTAAGGGGGCATTCTGATGGGAGGAGAAAGGACTTTGATGAGCAGTCCTGATGCAAAGAAGGACTCTGATAAGGACTTCTGATGTAAAGGGGTCCTTTTATGGGACATCTAATATAAGGGGGCACTCTAATGGTGACATCTGATGTGACGGGGTACTCTGATAGGGACATGGATGTAAGGGGGCACTCTGATGGGAGGAGAAAGGACTTTGATGAGTAGTCCTGATGGAAAGAAGGACTCAGTTGAGGACTTCCAAAGTAAAGGGGTCCTCTTATGGGACATCTGATATAAGGGGGCACTCTGATGGTGACATCTAATGTGAGGGGGTACTCTGATAGGGACATGGATGTAAGGGGGCACTCTGATGGGAGGAGAAAGGACTTTGATGAGTAGTCCTGATGTAAAGAAGGACTCTGATGAGAACTTCTGATGTAAAGGGGTCCTCTTATGGGACATCTGATATAAGTGGGGCACTCTGATGGTGACATCTGATGTAAGGGGGCAATCTTGTGGGAGGAGAAAGAAGGACTTTGACTTTTGCTACTGCACCCCCAGATCAGATAGGCTAGATCCTGCCAGTGCCGGGAACGAGGTCATCCAGTGCCCAGGTCAAAGATGCCAGAAAGAAGGTGCCTCCATCCCTACAGTAAACCACCCCGCCCAGGGCAGCCGACCCTCCTGCCCACCCCTTGTCCCATCCCTCGAATCTGGCCCATGGCTTTTTACGCGACCCGTAGTTGACCGTGGACAAAAAACTCAGAGAAACGTTCGGATGAAATGAAAAAAATGACCGTCCATGAAAGGACGGGGAAAGGCGACGCACCTGAAACGTTGGGTTCAGCTACACTTCAGGAGGTCGGGTGCGAACGTTTCCTAGCCTTGGCGCACATATCTGAAGTGTTCCTCCAGGCCTATAAATAGCGCCGTCACCACGGAAAGGCGTCATGCGCCCTATCTGAGCTTTGTCTCGGCACACATTGCACGGCCTCCATCTTATCTTTATGTTATCAGCCGTGTTGATCCAAACCTTGGGCCTCTCCCTTTTTCTTTGGAGGCTTCTCATGTCCTCAGGCTGACCCTCCATTGGGAGGACAGATAATCATTCTCCACTTAAAAAAAAAAAAAATATGATGAATCCCTTTCCAAGCCTCCCTCTTAGCCCGGTGATGGGGCCTGGCATGCCACGCATTTTTCTCCCACCTCTTCCCCCCTGATGTCATCAAAGACAATTTATTTGCGTTGCTTGTAAAGGTGATAGCAGGAGATAATCGGCCTCTCGGCTTTTCCATGTTTGCACTTATCTCCTGCTCATGTTGTACCAGACTCTCATCTCAGCGCTCACCGTGATGGGTGCTGAGAGGTCCTGGTTATCTTTGGGCAATTAATGTCATAGAATTCTTCCAATGTTCCAAAGAGTGTCGGGGGAAGGCGGAGGTGGTGGTGGAAGGAGGAGGTGGTGGGGACGGCGGAGGTGGTGGTGGAAGGAGGAGGTGGTGGGGACGGCGGAGGTGGTGGTGGTGGTGGAAGGAGGAGGTGGTGGGGAAGGCGGAGGTGGTGGTGGTGGTGGAAGGAGGAGGTGGTGGAGGTGCTGGGGAAGGAGGTGGTGGTGGTGGAGATGGAGGTGGTGGTGGGGAGGAGGGTCTTTCTCTTTCTGTAGTCCCTCTTCCCAGCCAACACAACCATAAAAATGATCCGTTCCTGCAAAGTTCCTCCAAAGCGAACAGCCGGTAACGAAAAAAAAAATGGACATTACTTTTCACATTCAGAGAAACTTAAAGACGAGGTCTCGGGGATTAGTACACTTAAAGGGAATCCGTGACGGAAAGCAGCCGCCGGCTCCATGACACACATATCGGTCATTCGGGAGGAGAAAGTCGCGCGTTGACAGGCGGCCTGATACTCCGTTCATCTCCTTTACACTCATTAACCTAGAATGCTGCGCCAGCCGCCAATCACGGAGGGTCCTTCAAAGAAATAAAAAAAAGTGTTCCTGGTAACGTGTCCATCTACCGTCCTGACCGGTTAAATGCCGAGCAATGTTTGCTGCCTATGGTCAAAGTTGAAGTTGATTCACGGACGCTTGTGAGAAGAATCCTCTTGTTGAAGTGATGGCTACGCAGAGATGGGGTTATTAGAATGGGGTCCTAGGAAAAGTGGTGGCTTCCATCCTTTTGACGTGCAATGAGAAGGATTGCAGTAGGCACAGAGAGACCCCCATCTGCATTGTCTGTGGTGGTGTGGGTGGGTGCAGCCTGGTGAATGGAGGTCCAACTGGGCAACACTCACCGATGACAGCAGCTTGTAGTGAAGCAGGTCTCAGCCGAGCTGGCAGCATTCTGGCTCGTCCAGGTCCAAGTGGGAAGGTTTCCAGGAGAGTGGTGAATCCCTACACTTTCCTCATCTGGAGCCTTTCCCTACCACTCAGGGGCGTATTTACCACAAGGCAAACAAGGCATTTGCCTAGGGCGGCATTTTTCAGGGGGGCAGCACTGCCCCTCGGAAGAAGAAGGGACACATGCGGCATGGGGGCCTGGTGGGTTCCGAGAGAGAGACTGCAGGTTTCATGATGGTGTATGCACAGCCCGACCCTCGTTCCCGGAGATGTCCGGGGGCTGTGAAGGTGAGTAACTTTCTCTCTCTCTCTCTGTGGCATGCAGTCGTTGATGGAATACATGTAGACAAGAGGTGGCAGGCATGGTCCATTGTTGTCACCATCGGGAAACCCATGTTAGGAAATGGCATGTATTCAGAGGCTGAGCACATGTAGACAAGAGATGGCAGGTATGGTCCATTGTTGTCACCATCGGAGAACCCATCCTAGGAAATGGCATGCAGTCAGTGGCTGAGCACATGTAGACAAGAGGTGGCAGGCATGGTCCATTGTTGTCACCATCGGGAAACCCATCCTAGGAAATGACATGCAGTCATTGGTGGAATACACTATCCACATGCTAGGTACATGCTGGGCTCCCAAACCCAGGAGCCAAGATTCTACATAGACTCTGCTAAACCTAAGATGGCTTCCAGAGCGACATGGGTGGCCAGCACCCAACCAGATCGCTGCCCAGAAAACCATAGAGGAACCATGCTCCTCTTGACTTCCTCTCCTCCGCAATGCCGCTACAGTTAGCACCACCTGCAGTGGAGAAAGTGGTAGAAAATCCACTGTGGTGCTCAACCATAGCGAGAGGACCTGCCTACAGAGGCATGGCTCCCTCAGACGCCAACTCTCCCACAAGTCCATCCTCCCTTGCAAAAGTGCCAATCCGAACCACAGCCTCGACCAATTGCTCAATACTACAGGAACAACTAGGTTGTAGCTTGCTCCCCGGGCCTGCACTGGGCCTTAGGTTCTTACCTAGGTGGCCTTGGGGATGGTCCAACTCTTCTTGTATGTTGTATGATTGTCCATTAATAGACCCAACTGCTGGTTGTATGAATGTCCATCAATAGACCCAACTGCTGGTTGTATGAATGTCCATCAATAGACCCAACTGCTGCTAATTTTTTTGCACTGGGCCCTAGGTTCTCACCTAGGTGGTCTTGTGGATGGTCCAACTCTTCTTGCATGTTGTATAAATGTCCACTAATAGACCCAACTACTGCTAATGTGTTTGCACTGGGCCCTAGGTTCTCACCTAGGTGACCTTAGGGATGGTCCGACTCTTCTTGTATGTTGTATAAATGTCCACTAATAGACCCAACTGCTGCTAATTTTTTTGAACGGGGCCCTAGGTTCTCACCTAGGTGGCCTTGTGGATGGTCCAACTCTTCTTGCATGTTGTATAAATGTCCACTAATAGACCCAACTACTGCTAATGTGTTTGCACTGGGCCCTAGGTTCTCACCTAGATTGCCTTGAGGATGGTCCAACTCTTCTTGTATGTTGTATAAATGTCCATCAATAGACCCAACTGCTGCTAATTTTTTTGCACTGGGCCCTAAGTTCTCACCTAGGTGTCCTTGGGGATGGTCCAACTTTTCTTGTATATTGTATAAATGTCCATTAATAGACCAAACTGCTGGTTGTATGAATGTCCACTAATAGACCCAACTGCTGCTAATTTTTTTGCACTGGGCCCTAAGTTCTCACCTAGGTGGCCTTGGGGATGGTCCAACTCTTCTTGTATGTTGTATAAATGTTCATTAATAGACCCAACTGCTGATTATATAAATGTCCATCAATAGACCCAACTGCTGCTACTTTTTTTGCACTGGGCCCTAGGTTCTCACCTAGGTGGCCTTAGGGATGGTCCAACTCTTCTTGTATGTTGTATAAATGTCCACTAATAGTCCCAACTGCTGCTAATTTTTTTCCACTGGGCCCTAGGTTCTCACCTAGGTGGCCATGAGGATGGCCCAACTCTTCTTGAATGTTGTATAAATCTCCATTAATAGACAGAAACTGCTGCTAATGTTTTTGCACTGGGCCCTAAGTTCTCACCTAGGTGGCCTTGGTGATGGTCCAACTCTTCGTGTATGTTGTATAAATGTCCAATAATAGACCAAACTGCTGGTTGTATGAATGTCCACTAATAGACCCAACTGCTGCTAATTTTTTTGCACTGGGCCCTAGGTTCTCACCTAGGTGGCCTTGGGGATGGTCCAACTCTTCTTGTATGTTGTATAAATGTCCACTAATGGATCCAGCTACTGCTAATGTGTTTGCACTGGGCCCTAGGTTCTCACCTAGGTGGCCTTGGGAATGGTCCAACTGTTCTTGAATGTTGTATGAATGTCCATCAATAGTCCCAACTGCTACAAATTTTTTTGCACTGGGCCCTGGGTTCTCTTCTAGGTGGCCTTGTGGATGGTCCAACTCTTTGTGTATGTTGTATAAATGTCCATTAATAGACCCAACTGCTGGTTGTATGAATGTCCATCAATAGACCCAACTGCTGCTAATTTTTTTGCACTGGGCCCTAGGTTCTCACCTAGGTGTCCTTGGGGATGGTCCTACTCTTCTTGTATGTTGTATGAATGTCCACTACTAGACCCAACTGCTGCTATTTTTTTTTTCGGAGTCCAAGCACCCACCGAATGTTTCCGCCTTACCTACAGAAGAGATAGGAATGCCGTGCAGGAACAATGCAGAGGAAAGCAGCACTATTTTTAGACCACGCTGTCCTCCCAAATTATGACTCAAAAACGAGCCTTCCACAGCTTCCAAATACGAGGCTTCCATGGATCAGAGAGATTTCACCATTAACTCCCCAGATATCCATCTCATTTCCATAATATTCAAAGCTCTTTCCAAGTTCAGTCATCGAGCTGGATATCCGTCCATCTCAACCCAAAGGCAAAAAGCGCAACTCGACCTGACTTCTGTTCAGGGACGTAGTCGGCAACTGGAAGATCTGCCAGAATTAGGACACGAGCTGTAAGCTCGCCCCACGAGACGCAGCTGGTGGACGAAGTGGAGCAATTAATAGAGATGAACTCACTTTTGCATATTTATGAATCTGAGGCAGATCAGCTACGAACTTGACGCGGGCCATGCTAGGTGCCAATGTTCTCCCAGCAAGGAAGCGGTATTTATTTTACGTGGGTTATAGACCCCCGATATTCCCAAAATAAGATCTGTTGTTTATTATTCAGTATGAGTAAAAATATAAAATAAAGTATAAATATAAACTGCATAAATAAACACTAAATATACATATAAAGGCATAAATAAATATAAACTGTATTAAAATAAAATACGTAAAAATACATAAATATATAATACAATATATATTTTAAATCTAAAATATAAATAAATTTACAAAAAATTACATAAATAAAAATATAATATACAATCTAAAAGGTCAATATTAATTATAAATAAAAAATACATATAAATACATACATAAATATAAAATACAATATATATTTTAAATCTAAAATATAAATAAATTTGCACAAAATTACATAAATAAAAATATAATATACAATCTAAAAGGTCAATATTAATTATAAATAAAAAATACATATAAATACATACATAAATATAAAATACAATATATATTTTAAATCTAAAATATAAATAAATTTACAAAAAATTACATAAATAAAAATATAATATACAATCTAAAAGGTCAATATTAATTATAAATAAAAAATACATATAAATACATACATAAATATAAAATACAATATATATTTTAAATCTAAAATATAAATAAATTTGCACAAAATTACATAAATAAAAATATAATATACAATCTAAAAGGTCAATATTAATTATAAATAAAAAATACATATAAATAAATAGAAAATTCAATAAAGTATCTATAAATATACACAATATCAATATATACATATCAATAGATACAGAACAGTGGTGGCGAACCTATTAATTATAAATAAAAATACTTCTAAATACACGCAGAGATTTAAAATAAAATATATTTAAAGATACCATATAAAATACAGTATAAATATAAACTGCATAAATAAACACTAAATATACATATAAAGGCATAAATAAATAAAAACTGAATAAAAAAAAAAAAAATTAAAAATACATAAATATATAATACAATATATATTTAAAATCTAAAATAGAAATAAATTTACACAAAATTACATAAATAAAAATATAATATACAATCTAAAAGGTCAATATTAATTATAAATAAAAAATACATATAAATACATACATAAATATAAAATTCAATAAAGGATATATAAATACACACGATATCAATATATACATATCAATAGATACAGAACAGTGGTGGCGAATCTATTAAATATAAATAAAAATACTTCTAAATACACGCAGAGATTTAAAATAAAATATATTTAAAGATACCATATATAAATATATAGATATATAGGTATAAAAAAGATATAAAATACAGAACAATCAAAATCCAGGATTGCTGCACTCAAAATTTACTTAAAAAAAAAATCAAAAAAGACAAAAATATAACATATGTTCCATTTATAAATCCTGCATTTTGATTGTTCTATATACGGCCTTTGGGAAAATATATAAGTACAAAATACACATTAATAAATACACCTATGAGAATATATAATGTACAAAATACAATATAAATCTAAACTGTATAAATAATAAATATAAATGAATATGCATAAAAATAAATAAATATAAAATACAACATACAATATAAAATATATAAAGAAATATTATCTATAAATAAAAATACATATAAATACGTAGATAAATATTTATGAATCGGAGGCAGATCAGCTACAAACTTCACAAACTTGTTGTTACCATTGGGGTACCCAATCTAGGAAATGGCGTGCAGTCATTGGTGGATTACATGTAGACAGGAACTGGTGGTCATGGTCCATTGTTGTCACCATTGGGAAATCCATCCTAGGAAATGGCATGCAGTCATTGGTGGAGTGCACGTAGACAGGAACTGGTGGGCATGGTCCATTGTTGTCACCACCGGGAAATCCATCCTAGAAAATGGCATGCAGTCATTGGTGAAGTGCACGTAGACAGAAAGCGACAGGCGTGGTCCACTGTTGTCACCATTGGGAAACCCAACCTAGGAAATGGAGTGCAGTCATTGGTGGAGTACATGTAGACAGGAACTGGTGGGCATGGTCCATTGTTGTTACCACTGGGAAACCAAACCTAGGAAATGGCGTGCAGTCATTGGTGGAGTACATGTAGACAGGAACTGGTGGGCATGGTCCATTGTTGTCACCATCTGAAAATCCATCCTAGGAAATGGCATGCAGTCATTGGTGGAGTGCTTATGGACAGGGACTGGTGGGCATGGTCCATTGTTGTCACCATCAGGAAATCCATCTTAGGAAATGGCATGCAGTCAGTGGCTGAGTTCATGTAGACAAGAGGTGGCAGGCATGGTCCATTGTTGTTACCATTGGGGAACCCAACCTAGGAAATGGCATGCAGTTATTGATGGAGTACATGTAGAGAAGAGGTGGCAGGCATGGTCCATTGTTGTTAACATCAAGAAACCCAACCCAAGAAATGGCAGGTAGTCATTGGTGGAGTGCATGTAGACAAGAGGTGGCAGGCATGGTCCATTGTTGTTAGCACTGGGAAACCCAACCTAGGAAATGGCATGCAGTCATTGTTGGAGTGCATGTAGACAGGAACTCGTGGGCATGGTCCATTGTTGTCACCATCAAGAAACCAAATCTAAGAAATGACTAGCAGTCATTGGTTGAGTGCATGTGGACAGGAACTGGTGGGTCTGGTCCATTGTTATCAAGATTGGGAAACCCAACCTAGGAAACAGGAACTGGCAGGCATGGTCCATTGTTGTTACCATTGGGGAACCCAATCTAGGAAATGGCATGCAGTTATTGATGGAATACATGTAGAGAAGAGGTGGCAGGCATGGTTCATTGTTGTCACCATCAAGAAACCCAACCCAAGAAATGGCAGGTAGTCATTGGTGCAGTGCATATAGACAGGAACTGGTGGGCATAGTCCATTGTTGTCACCATCAGGAAATCCATCCTAGGAAATGGCATGCAGTCATTGGTGGAGTACATGTAGCCAGGACGTGGCCGCAGAGAGGATAAAAAACCCCTAAAAGCAAGTAACAATCTCAGTTATGTACGATAGACGTTGCGCAGAGCAAACAAAACGCCATTCATTTAGGGATTACATCCACTTGAACCCGTAGACTCAATAAACATGTTCTTAATTGATATTTTGTAAATTAATTGCATTCCCAACTTTATCATATTGAGAAGTTTTCAAGAGATAACCACCCCCCCTCCCCCGCCATCCTCTGAGGTTATTGATTTCCTTTTCGGCAGATTCCAGAAGAGCCATTATCATTATCACTCATGGAACCTGCCAGGTTAACAAAGTCATTTGTAAAGCCGGAATGTCTGTCGGGAGGAAGCATGTTTAATATGAGCAGCATGTAGACCATTCATCATGGTGTCATCAACGGGGCCGTGGGATCCATCAAACGGAGGAATAAAAAATGGGCAGGAGTTTTTCATAGAGCGCCCGAACGTTGATTCATTTAGTCACTTATTTCCGACGAAGCCAACAAAATGTTGACCTAAACGGGCACTTTAATGAAACGACGCGTGGCCTTCAGAACCGCCAACGGTCCCCATGCAACCTAATTCGTGGGACGTCATTATCGACTGACCAGGATTAACGGGAGGCGCTGCGCGGCGTGTTGAGCTGTACAGTTCAGCGAGAAGAAACAATGATCAAATGAATCCTTTAAAGAGACCCTGTTGCTAAAAGAAAAATACTTAAAATGTGTCTCCCAAAAAAAAAAAAGCCAGTCCTCTCCCCCACTCCCCTCCGGCCTGCAATGGATTTCTGTATTGGAGGTTTCAAATAGATTTTTCTTCTGACAGCAGCTACATCTAAAAGGGTGACCTGGTTGGAATAAACAAGTGAGTGTCTTCTTTCAAGAATTATGACAATTGCGTCATTCACTCTCCATGGCTAATGACCTAGTTATGTCAGGGGACAGTAATCCCTGAGGAACGTTGATCTGAAATGCCGGAGAAGAGACATACGAGTCACCAAGGCGGCGAGAGTGTTCCAAATGAGTTGGCCTGGTAGGTCCAAAGATATTGAACAGATAGCAGACACTGAAAATAAATACAGACCAATCAACCGACCAAACTTGGCTTTGTTGTGTTACATTTTTTTATTTTTAAATACCGTGACGCAGGCTGTACCACCCCTTTTACAGAAACCTTGACCCTGGATGGGTACTGCGGGTTGGTACAGACCATGTATAAGCAGGGGTCCGGAAAAACCAAGGATTGTGGATGGTAAGTGATAGCCTGCAAAATATCAGTCTGAGTGGAGTAAGCCGCTTGGAGTAGGCCCAGTATAGACCCTAGAGGAGAATCCGTCTCAGGGAACCTGAAGCTGAGGAACCCGCCTCAGGGAACCTAAAGTTGAAGAACCCATCTCAGGGAACCTAAAGCTGAGGAACCCATCACAGGGAACCTAAAGCTGAGGATCCCATCTCAGGGAACCTAAAGCTGAGGAACCCATCTCAGGGAACCTAAAGCTGAAGAACCTGTCTCAGGGAACTTAAAGCTGAGGAATCCATCTCAGGGAACCTAAAGCTGAGGAACCCGTCTCAGGGAACCTAAAGCTGAGGAACCCATCTCAGGGAACCTAAAGCTGAGGAATCCATCTCAGGGAACCTAAAGCTGAGGAACCCGTCTTAGGGAATCTAAAGCTGAGGAACCCGTCTCAGGGAACCTAAAGCTGAGGAACCCGTCTCAGGGAACCTAAAGCTGAGGAATCCATCTCAGGGAACCTAAAGCTAAGGAACCCGTCTCAGGGAACCTAAACCTGAGGATCCCATCTCAGGGAACCTAAAGCTGAGGAGCCCATCTCAGGGAACCTAAAGCTGAGGAACTCGTCTCAGGGAACCTAAAGCTGAGGAACCCATTTCAGGGAACCTAAAGCTGAGGAACCCGTCTCAGGGAACCTAAAGCTGAGGAACCCATCTCAGGGAACCTAAAGCTGAGGAACTCATCTCAGGGAACCTAAAGCTGAGGAACCCATCTCAGGGAACCTAAAGCTGAAGAACCCGTCTCAGGGAACCTAAAGCTGAGGAACCCATCTCAAGGAACCTAAAGCTAAGGAACCCATCTCAGGGAACCTAAAGCTGTGGAAAACGTCTTACGGAACTTAAGCTGAGAAAAGAGGGAGCTATGGTGGGCATCCCTGTTGTAACGTTGAGTTTGGACTGAAGTCATGGTGCAACAGAAAATGGCCTTCTCCAAACATTTACTACAACCTTGATCTGTTGGGCATCCTATTTAAAAACCATTGCCATTCATTAATGTAGAGTTGCCCCTCCTTTGTGGCTTTACCAAACCTCCACTCTTCTGGGAAGATTTCCACAAGATTTTGTAATTTGTTCCCATTTGTGAGGTCAGGTACTGATATTGGACAAGAAGACCTGGCCCACAATCATTGTTTCTATTCACCCCAAATATGTTCAGTAGGGTTGAGGTCAGAGCTGTGTGTAGGACACTAGAGTTCCTCCACACCAGACTGGTCAAACCATGTCTATATGGAAATGGCTTTATACACAAAGGGGCAGAGTCATGGTGCAACAGAAAATGGCCTTCTCCAAACTGATACTACAACCTTGACCTGTTGGGCATCCTATTTAAAAACCATGGCCATTCATTAATGTAGAGTTGCCCCTCCTTTGTGGCTTTCCCAAACCTCCACTCTTCTGGGAAGGCTCTCCACAAGATTTTGTAATTTGTTCCCATATGTGAGGTCAGGTACTGGATGAGAAGACCTAACTCACAGTCATTGTTTCTATTCATCCCAAAGACGTTCAGTAGGGTTGAGGTCAGGACTCTGTACAGGATGTTCCTCCACACCAGACTGGTCACCCATGCCTTTATGGAGCTGGCTTTGTACACAGGGGCAGAGTAATGGTGCAACAGAAAATGGCCTTCTCCAAACTGATACTACAATGTTGATCTGTTGAGCATCCTATCTAAAAACCATGGACATTAATGTAGAGTTGCCCCTCCTTTGTGGCTATACCAAACCTCCACTCTTCTGGGAAGGCTCTCCACAAGATTTTGTAGTTTGTGCCCATTTGTGAGGTCAGGTACTGATATTGGATACGAAGACCTGACTCACAATTTCCAATTCATTTCAAAAGTGTTCAGTAGGGGTTGAGGTCAGGGCTTTGTACAGCACACTTGAGTTCCTCCACACCAGTAGGGTTGAGGTCCAAATATGTTCAGTAGGGTTGTGGTCAGAGCTGTGTGTGTATACTGATATTGGATGAGAAGACCTAACTCACAATCAGTGTTTCTATTCATCCCAAAGAAGTTCAGTAGGGTTGAGGTCAGGACTCTGTGCAGGATGTTTATCATGTACCTGTTGATGGAGGCAAATGGAGAGAGGGCTTCCCTTGCGGCTAAGTTCTGGACACCCCTGAGAGTGGGACAGCGGGAGTCAGGCCCAAAGTTGCACAGGTCGCCTGTAGGAGTGCTGGTTGGTTATCCACGGATATAGGTCTGCAGACAGGAGGCGCCTGTGCGTGGTATGCAAGCCCTTCCGGGATTTGGATGTTTAAGATAGGTCTGCAGACAGGAGGCGCCTGTCTGCAGACCTATCTCCGTGCACCAGCTGTGCTTCTGAGTAGACCACCAACCAGCACGCCTACAGGTGACCTGTGCAACTTTGGGCCAGACTCCCGCTCTCCCACTCTCAGGGGAGTCCGGAACTTAGCCGCAAGGGAAGCCCTCTCTCCATTGGTCCCCATCACCAGGTACGTGATAGTATCATCCAGCCACCAGAGGAAGTGATGAGCCTACTTATAAAGGCCATCTGGCACCAGACCGAGGCTGATGTGTACCTCTGCGGACGTGTAGAGTACTGGCAGAAATGCCAGATCTTCCAAAACTTCTGCCGTGGACAGGACCCTGACAATGTTCCTCCACACCAGACTAGTCATCCATGTCTTTATGGAGCTGGCTTTGTACACAGGGGTGCAATCATGCTGGAACAGAAAAGGGCCTTCACCCAACTGTTACCACAAGGTTGGAAGATGACAATTGCCTACGAGGAATTTGTATGTGTCAAGGTCCTACCTTTTCCCTGAGGTTTTGTTACTCCATGTGCTGGCGTCCATCTTGGATTCTGCTGTGCATGGTGGGAATCCTTTTATGCCTTCAGGTCTCTGAGGTCCATCCCCCAGAGGGGTGTGGCTGATGACATATAAGCCTGTGGCCCGCACATGCTCTTTGCACTTGTGTCTTGTGTCTTGGTCTTCCTACAGCTCTGTGTATACGCTCGTGACTCTTATGGTATCTGACTCGGCTTGTGATTAAGACCATTCTCTGTGTTTTCCTTCGATCTGACCTTCCGTTGCTGAACCCGGCCCGTGACCTGTGATTCTCTGTCTACTGTTCTGTACCGTTTAGTCCCGTTGTTGTCGACCCGGCTTGCCTGACTACGCTATTGTCATTCTCACCAGCTACACGCCATTGGCGGCGGCCATTACCGCAGCCGGGGTGTCTCGGGGGCCGCGACCTGGTTCCTGGCTGCATCAGGTCCATCCCCACCATCAGGGGCCCTGGTGAAAGGCAGCCTGGGACTTAGACTCCGCGCCCTGAGGGACTTCGGTCTGTTGGTGGCGGTTGTCGTCAGCCAGTGCGTTACCCTGCCACTAGGCCTACCTGTCCGTTCCACAGCCCCGCCCTGACAGTATGTTGGAGTATTACCAGGACCCGTCGCTGTACCTGAACCTGACCACGTACTTTTGACCCTACCTTGTGTGTCAGGACCCGTCACTGTACCTGAATCTGACCACATACTTTTGACCCTACCTTGTGTGTCAGGACCCGTCACTGTACCTGAATCTGACCACATACTTTTGACCCTACCTTGTGTGTCAGGACCCGTCACCGTACCTGAACCTGACCACATACTTTTGACCCTACCTTGTGTGTCAGGACCCGTCACTGTACCTGAACCTGACCACATACTTTTGATCCTACCTTGTGTGTCAGGACCCGTCACTGTACCTGAACCTGACCACATACTTTTGACCCTACCTTGTGTGTCAGGACCCGTCACTGTACCTGAACCTGACCACATACTTTTGACCCTACCTTGTGTGTCAGGACCCGTCACTGTACCTGAACCTGACCATATACTTTTGACCCTACCTTGTGTGTCAGGACCCGTCACTGTACCTGAACCTGACCATATACTTTTGACCCTACCTTGTGTGTCAGGACCCGTCACTGTACCTGAACCTGACCACATACTTTTGACCCTACCTTGTGTGTCAGGACCCGTCACCGTACCTGAACCTGACCACATACTTTTGACCCTACCTTGTGTGTCAGGACCCGTCGCTGTACCTGAACCTGACCACATACTTTTGACCCTACCTTGTGTGTCAGGACCCGTCACCGTACCTGAACCTGACCACGTACTTTTGACCCTACCTTGTGTGTCAAATAACTTTGTTTCTTGTCGTTTGTAGGATCGGCTGTAGGCCTCCACACGTGGACGTAGACTCTTCGTTGGCTATACATGGAGCAGTGTCACATTATCGGCCTATTTACCCTTCAAAGCCGTTTATTATCGTGAGTTGGCTATCTCGCTCTCAGTCTTTCAGCCAAGTTTTGTTTTACCTACCCTTACCCCCCCCCCCCTGAACAGAAATTTAATTTCCCCTTCAGAAACTGACAGGACTAATTGCTCATTGCAGGATTTCGCTGGCATACAGGAAGTACGTATGCAGAAGAAATGCAAAGCCCTCTCACCTCTGTGTGATTAATTACACCCCTAGCTCTGCCTTTCTTTCACCCCCAGCCATAATTCAAAGCCTGGGAGAAAATTGAGGTTTTTCTTCTCCTGTATGCTTTAATTAATTACACATGTCTCAGCTTCACATATGCCAGGGAAGAAAACCTTTTGTTTTTCCTCTCCAATTATTTTTCGTCCCTTTTCCATAGAGGTGACAGCGGTGAGAGAAGTAAGCAGAAACTGCGTTGTCAAGTTTTTTTTTTTTTTTTACGGGCTGTTTCTGCCGCAGACGAATATTTGGTCTTCAAACATTGCCTAGAAGGCACGGACTCAAATGACAGCGCCGGGGTGGTACTGACCGCATGGCCTCGTGACATCATGGCAGGTGCAGCTTGGTGACACCATGTGGTGCCTTCAACAATACCTCCTCTTATACAAAGTGGAGGTCTCTCTACTCCTGTTTTTGTACATTGAGAGACCTATGATGACCTTAACAATGGTATAGCATGTGGAGGACTCTTCGAATGTTGCCACAGTGACCTACTCCAGGACTGGTCTGGAGGCTGAAGGCAATAGAAGACATAGCGAATGAAGAGGTCCTGTGTGAAGACATTTTTAGGGCCCCCCACATTCAGTACAAATGCATATTTACTGTGCATGCGAATAGTAGCTTCTGTGGTGCCCTGATCTCTTGGGGTCAGACGGGGAACGTCTTCTCTACTTCCAGGCCCCAGGCCTGGAACACCATCTACTTCCATTGATGCTGGGGCATTTTCCATTACCAATGGCCACAGTCTGGCCCCCCTAAAGTCTGAAGGCCATATTAATAAAGTTTGTAGACCCATGCCCTTCGAACCAACATTCCCATATATATTATTTGTACTGGCCCCGGGTGGCAGACTTTTGGGGCCCCCTACATTCAGTACAAATGCATATTTAGTGTGCATAGATAGATCAATAAAGGTGAAAAGTAGCTTCTGTGGTTCCTTGATCTCTTGGATGATAAAAATGCACATCTGAGGTCAGGCAGAGAATGTCTTCTCTATTTCCTGACCCAATGGTACCAAGAGGAAAAAAGAAAAGTATTCCCTATGTCTAATTGCTGATGTGAAATTTTGGGGCCTTCCAAGGTCCTAACCGTGCTCTTGGATTTTAATATCCAGGTTGGGTAACCAGCACTTGAATGGAGTTACCCAACCTGGGTATTAAAAATCAAGAGTACAGTTAGGGTCTTAGAAGGCCCCAAAATTCCAGAGGGCCCTTGTGCAGCTGCATGGTCTGAGCTCTTGATTTTTAATACCCAGGTTGGGTAACTCCATTCAAGTGCTGGTTACCCAACCTGGATATTAAAAACCAAGAGCTCAGACCATGCAGCTGCACAAGGGCCCTCTGGAATTTTGGGGCCTTCTAAGACCCTAACTGTACTCTTGATTTTTAATACCCAGGTTGGGTAACTCCATTCAAGTGCTGGTTACCCAACCTGGATATTAAAATCCAAGAGCACGGTTAGGACCTTGGAAGGCCCCAAAATTCTACATCAGCAATTAGACATAGGGAATGCTTTTCTTTTTTCCTCTTGGTACCATTGGGTCAGGAAGTAGAGAAGACGTTCCCCGTCTGACCCCAAGAGATCAGGGCACCACAGAAGCTACTTTTCGCATGCACAGTAAATATGCATTTGTACTGAATGTGGGGGGCCCCAAAAATGTCTTCACACAGGACCTCTTCATTCGCTATGCGTTTTTATCATCAAAGAGATCAAGGCACCACAGAAGCTACTTTTCACCTTTATTGATCTATCTATGCACAGTAAATATGCATTTGTACTGAATGTGGGGGGGCCCCAAAAGTCTGCCACCCGGGGCCAGTACAAATATTATATATGGGAATGTTGGTTCGAAGGGCATGGGTCTACAAACTTTATTAATATGGCCTTCAGACTTTAGGGGTGACCAAACTGTGGCCATTGGTAATGGAAAATGCCCCAGCATCAATGGAAGTAGATGGTGTCTCAGGCCTGGGGCTCAGTGGAAGTAAAAAAAAAAATGACATAGCACCTGTGGTTAGTAGGATGAGGAATAGTGTCCCGTCATTGGTATCAGAGGGTAGACTAGTGCACCATTATTGGTGTCAGTGGAAGGAATAGTGCCCAAAGTTGGAGTCAGTGGGAGGAATAGCACCCCATCATTGGTGTCAGTGGGAGAAATAATGCCTAAGATTGGAAACAGTGGAAAGAATAGTGCCCCACCATTGGTGTCAGAGAAAAGAATAGCGCCCAAGATTGGAGACAGTGGAAGGAATAGTGCCCCATCATTGGTGTCAGTGGGAGTAATAGTGCCCCATCATTGGTGTCAGTGGGAGGAATAGTGCCCAAGGTTGAAGTCAGTGGGAGGAATAGTGCCCCATCATTGGTGTCAGTGGGAGGAATAGTGCCCAAGGTTGAAGTCAGTGGGAGGAATAGTGCCCCATCATTGGTGTCAGTGGGAGGAATAGTGCCCCATCATTGGTGTCAGTGGGAGGAATAGTGCCCCATCATTGGTATCAGTGGGGGGAATAGTGCCCCATCATTGGTGTCAGTGGGAGGAATAGTGCCCAAGGTTGAAGTCAGTGGGAGGAATAGTGCCCCATCATTGGTGTCAGTGGGAGGAATAGTGCCCAAGGTTGAAGTCAGTGGGAGGAATAGTGCCCCATCATTGGTGTCAGTGGGAGGAATAGTGCCCCATCATTGGTGTCAGTGGGAGGAATAGTGCCCAAGGTTGAAGTCAGTGGGAGGAATAGTGCCCCATCATTGGTGTCAGTGGGAGGAATAGTGCCCCATCATTGGTGTCAGTGGGAGTAATAGTGCCCCATCATTGGTATCAGTGGAAGGAATAGTGTCCAGTCATTGGTATCAGTGGGAGGAATAGTGCCCCATCATTGGTATCAGTGGGAGGAATAGTGTCCAGTCATTGGTATCAGTGGAAGGAATAGTGTCCAGTCATTGGTATCAGTGGGAGGAATAGTGCCCCATCATTGGTGTCAGTGGGAGGAATAATGTCCAGTCATTGGTATCAGTGGGAGGAATAGTGCCCCATCATTGGTGTCAGTGGGTGGAAGAGTGCCCCATCATTGGTATCAGTGGGAGGAATAGTGTCCAGTCATTAGTATCAGTGAGAGGAATAGTGCTCCATCATTGGTGTCAGTGGGAGGAATAGTGTCCAGTCATTGGTATCAGTGGGAGGAATAGTGCCCCATCATTGGTGTCAGTGGGAGGAATAGTGCCCCATCATTGGTGTCAGTGGGTGGAATAGTGTCCCATCATTGGTGTCAGTGGGTGGAATAGTGCCCCATCATTGGTGTCAGTGGGAGGAATAGTGCCCCATCATTGGTGTCAGTGGGAGGAATAGTGCCCCATCATTGGTGTCAGTGGGAGGAATAGTGTCCCATCATTGGTGTCAGTGGGAGGAATAGTGTCCAGTCATTGGTATCAGTGAGAGGAATAGTGCTCCATCATTGGTGTCAGTGGGAGGAATAGTGTCCAGTCATTGGTATCAGTGGGAGGAATAGTGCCCCATCATTGGTGTCAGTGGGTGGAATAGTGTCCCATCATTGGTGTCAGTGGGTGGAATAGTGCCCCATCATTGGTGTCAGTGGGTGGAATAGTGTCCCATCATTGGTGTCAGTGGGAGGAATAGTGTCCCATCATTGGTGTCAGTGGGGGGGAATAGTGCTCCACCATTGGTATCAGTGGGAGGAATAGTGCCCCATCATTGGTGTCAGTGGGAGGAATAGTGCCCCATCATTGGTATCAGTGGGAGGAATATTGCCCCATCATTGGTGTCAGTGGGAGGAATAGTGTCCCATCATTGGTATCAGTGGGGGGAATAGTGCCCCATCATTGGTGTCAGTGGGAGGAATAGTGCCCCATCATTGGTGTCAGTGGTAGGAATAGTGCCCCATCATTGGTGTCAGTGGGAGGAATAGTGCCCCATCATTGGTGTCAGTGGGAGGAATAGTGCCCCATCATTGGTGTCAGTGGGAGGAATAGTGCCCCATCATTGGTGTCAGTGGAAGGAATAGTGCCCCATCATTGGTGTCAGTGGGAGGAATAGTGCCCCATCATTGGTGTCAGTGGAAGGAATAGTGCTCCATCATTGGTGTCAGTGGGAGGAATAGTGCCCCATCATTGGTGTCAGTGGAAGGAATAGTGCTCATGGTTGGAGTCAGTGGAAGGTATAGTGCCCCATCATTGGTGTCAGTTGGTTAGAATTATGCCCCCATCATTTATGTCAATAGGAGGAATAATGACCCACAGTTGGTATCAGCGAAAGGAATAGTGACTTGTTTTTGATGTCAATGGGAGGAAGCAGGGGCGGATGGGCAACTCATGGGGCCCCCGGGCAATAGGGGATCATGGGGCCCCTGTGTCCTTGCCCAAACTCAAAAAAGCCTATGAAAAAGGTACCAGGGGCATCTCATAGTGCCCCCTACTAACCCGAGTTTCCAAATGGTCAATCCGCCCCTGGGAAGAATAATACCTTGTATCAGCGGGAGAAAGAATGCCCTAAGGACCGGATAAAGTGAGACAAAGGTCCTCATCCAGCCCACAGGCCGCAGCTTGGAGACCACTGTTCTATGGGATTACATGCTGGCAGTAAATAAGGAGAACACTGGACCACAACACATGAAGTAAAAGGATAAAATGGTGCTTGATCTGGTCACCGGTCAGACTGCGAGCATCGAAATGCCCAAAATTAGTATTTTTTTAACCAGATTCTCCGTATATCTGTGGTGCTCTCATCCTTTTCCTACTCTTTAACCTACTCCAGGGACCCCCAAAGTTACCCCAGCTGAGAGAGAGCTGCATCTAGTTGTCCCTCCAGTTTTGGGTCCATCGCTTCGTCAACATGTCTATCCTCCACCTCCCTAATTATTCCCCTATACATACTGGTTCTCCTCGTTGGTGACTAATTATCTCTGAAGACTGGCAGAAGTAGAAACTTCCAACGATGACATCGGCAGGCGCCCAAAGAAACGGTGAAATGTTAGGACAAACTCCTTAGCAACTAGGTTCAAGTTCGTGGACCAAAAAGGTCTCTCCTTTAAATGCTCTCCAGCTCTCTGGTGGACCTCCTCAGACCCCAGATGAATCGTCCTCCATCTGCTGCTTTCTTCTGCTTCCTGCATGGCTCTGTGAGGTTTCATTTTACTGGTTCTCCTCCTTGGTGACTAATTATCTCTGAAGACAGGCAGAAATAGAAACTTCCAATGATGACATCGGCAGGCGCCCAAAGAAACGGTGAAATGTTAGGACAAACTCCTTACCACCTAGGTTCAAGTTCGTGGACCAAAAAGGTCTCTCCTTTAAATGTTCTCCAGCTCTCTGGTGGACCTCCTCAGACCCCAGATGAATCGTCCTCCATCTGCTGCTTTCTTCTGCTTCCTGCATGGCTCTGTGAGGTTTCATTTTACTGGTTCTCCTCCTTGGTGACTAATTATCTCTGAAGACTGGCAGAAGCAGAAGCCTCCAATGATGACATCAGCAGAGCAGATGACAGAGCGAGGAATTACTGGCTCAGACGGATATTAGTATCCAAGAGGAATTATTAATCCCGACGTTTATTAGTATCCAGAGTGTTGCTGACAAGAACATGAGATATGCGCCGGGCCTCGAAGATCAATACGGATTTGTTTTGCTGTTGGAAATAGTTTAAAACTTTTGTTAATCTGAAAATATGAGGAATCGGTACATGAAAGCTGCCAGTTTTGGCCAATTTTCTGGACATCTTCAAACACACTTCGAGATATCAGCTAGAAATACGATGAGGAGTTTGGCAACGTGTGGAGCTCACTCAGCCTGGGCACTACTTACATGAGATAATGACAGTCTAGGGCAGCCGTTCTCAACCTATTTACCCCTGAGGGACCCTCAAAATAATTTTCAGGTCTTGAGGAACCTCTTCTATAACCAGTTGACTGGGGTCACTGGGAAGAATGTCTCTTACATTGATGGTTATTGGGAAGAATGTTCCTTATATTGGTGGTTGGTGAGGACAATGTTCCTTACATTGGGGGTCAGTGGGAAGAATGTCCTACATTGGGGGTCAGTGGGAAGAATGCCCTACATTGGGGGTCAGTGGGAAGAATGTCCCTTACATTGGGGATCAGTGGGAAGAATGCTCCTTACATTGGTGATCAGTGGGAAGAATGTCCCTTACATTGGGGGTCAGTGGGAAGAATGTCCATTACATTGGGGGTCAGTGGGAAGAATGCCCTACATTGGGGGTCAGTGGGAAGAATGTCCCTTACATTGGGGGTCAGTGGGAAGAATGTCCCTTACATTGGGGGTCAGTGGGAAGAATGTCCCTTACATTGGGGATCAGTGGGAAGAATGTCCCTTACATTGGGGGTCAGTGGGAAGAATGTCCCTTACATTGGGGGTCAGTGGGAAGTATGTCCCTTACATTGGGGGTCAGTGGGAAGAATGTCCCTTACATTGGTGATCAGTGGGAAGAATGTCTCTTACATTGGTGGTCAGTGGGAAGAATGTCCCTTACATTGGTGGTCAGTGGGAAGAATGTCCCTTACATTGGGGGTCAGTGGGAAGAATGTCCCTTACATTGGTGATCAGTGGGAAGAATGTCCCTTACATTGGGGGTCAGTGGGAAGAATGTCCCTTACATTGGAGGTCAGTGGGAAGAATGTCCCTTACATTGGTGGTCAGTGGGAAGAATGTCCCTTACATTGGTGGTCTGTGGGAAGAATGTCCCCTACATTGGAGGTCAGTGGGAAGAATGTCCCTTACATTGGGGATCAGTGGGAAGAATGTCCCTTACATTGGGGGGGTCAGTGGGAAGAATGTCCCTTACATTGGTGGTCAGTGGGAAGAATGCTCCTTACATTGGGGGTCAGTGGGAAGAATGTCCCTTACATTGGGGGTCAGTGGGAAGAATGTCCCTTACATTGGGGGTCAGTGGGAAGAATGTCCCTTACATTGGTGATCAGTGGGAAGAATGTCTCTTACATTGGTGGTCAGTGGGAAGAATGTCCCTTACATTGGTGGTCAGTGGGAAGAATGTCCCTTACATTGGGGGTCAGTGGGAAGAATGTCCCTTACATTGGTGATCAGTGGGAAGAATGTCCCTTACATTGGGGGTCAGTGGGAAGAATGTCCCTTACATTGGGGGTCAGTGGGAAGAATGTCCCTTACATTGGTGGTCAGTGGGAAGAATGTCCCTTACATTGGGGGTCAGTGGGAAGAATGTCCCTTACATTGGTGATCAGTGGGAAGAATGTCCCTTACATTGGGGGTCAGTGGGAAGAATGTCCCTTACATTGGGGGTCAGTGGGAAGAATGTCCCTTACATTGGAGGTCAGTGGGAAGAATGTCCCTTACATTGGTGGTCAGTGGGAAGAATGTCCCTTACATTGGGGGTCAGTGGGAAGAATGTCCCTTACATTGGTGGTCTGTGGGAAGAATGTCCCCTACATTGGAGGTCAGTGGGAAGAATGTCCCTTACATTGGGGATCAGTGGGAAGAATGTCCCTTACATTGGGGGGGTCAGTGGGAAGAATGTCCCTTACATTGGCGGTCAGTGGGAAGAATGTCCCTTACATTGGTGATCAGTGGGAAGAATGTCCCTTACATTGGTGGTCAGTGGGAAGAATGTCCCTTACATTGGTGGTCAGTGGGAAGAATGCCCCTTACATTGGGGGTCAGTGGGAAGAATGTCCCTTACATTGGTGGTCAGTGGGAAGAATGTCCCTTACATTGGTGGTCAGTGGGAAGAATGTCCCTTACATTGGTGGTCAGTGGGAAGAATGTCCCTTACATTGGTGGTCAGTGGGAAGAATGTCCCTTACATTGGTGGTCAGTGGGAAGAATGTCCCTTACATTGGTGGTCAGTGGGAAGAATGTCCCTTACATTGGTGATCAGTGGGAAGAATGTCCCTTACATTGGTGGTCAGTGGGAAGAATGTCCCTTACATTGGTGGTCAGTGGGAAGAATGTCCCTTACATTGGAGGTCAGTGGGAAGAATGTCCCTTACATTGGTGGTCAGTGGGAAGGATGTCCCTTACATTGGTGGTCAGTGGGAAGAATGTCCCTTACATTGGTGGTCAGTGGGAAGAATGTCCCTTACATTGGTGGTCAGTGGGAAGAATGTCCCTTACATTGGTGGTCAGTGGGAAGAATGTCCCTTACATTGGTGATCAGTGGGAAGAATGTCCCTTACATTGGTGGTCAGTGGGAAGAATGTCCCTTACATTGGTGGTCAGTGGGAAGAATGTCCCTTACATTGGTGATCAGTGGGAAGAATGTCCCTTACATTGGCGGTCAGTGGGAAGAATGTCCCTTACATTGGGGATCAGAGGGAAGAATGTCCCTTACATTGGTGGTCAGTGGGAAGAATGTCCCTTACATTGGTGATCAGTGGGAAGAATGTCCCTTACATTGGTGATCAGTGGGAAGAATGTCCCTTACATTGGTGATCAGTAGGAAGAATGTCTCTTACATTGGTGGTCAGTGGGAAGAATGTCCCTTACATTGGTGGTCAGTGGCAAGAATGTCCCTTACATTGGTGATCAGTGGGAAGAATGTCCCTTACATTGGAGGTCAGTGGGAAGAATGTCCCTTACATTGGTGGTCAGTGGGAAGGATGTCCCTTACATTGGTGGTCAGTGGGAAGAATGTCCCTTACATTGGTGGTCAGTGGGAAGAATGTCCCTTACATTGGGGGTCAGTGGGAAGAATGTCCCTTACATTGGGGGTCAGTGGGAAGAATGTCCCTTACATTGGGGGTCAGTGGGAAGAATGTCCCTTACATTGGGGGTCAGTGGCAATAATGTCCCTTACATTGGAGGTCAGTGGGAAGAATGTCCCTTACATTGGAGGTCAGTGGGAAGAATGTCCCTTACATTGGAGGTCAGTGGGAAGAATGTCCCTTACATTGGAGGTCAGTGGGAAGAATGTCCCTTACATTGGGGGTCAGTGGGAAGAATGTCCCTTACATTGGAGGTCAGTGGGAAGAATGTCCCTTACATTGGTGGTCAGTGGGAAGAATGTCCCTTACATTGGTGGTCAGTGGGAAGAATGTCCCCTACATTGGGGGTCAGTGGGAAGAATGTCCCTTACATTGGGGGTCAGTGGGAAGAATGTCCCTTACATTGGTGGTCAGTGGGAAGGATGTCCCTTACATTGGTGGTCAGTGGGAAGAATGTCCCTTACATTGGAGGTCAGTGGGAAGAATGTCCCTTACATTGGTGGTCAGTGGGAAGAATGTCCCTTACATTGGTGGTCAGTGGGAAGAATGTCCCTTACATTGGGGGTCAGTGGGAAGAATGTCCCTTACATTGGGGGGTCAGTGGGAAGAATGTCCCTTACATTACGGGTCAGTGGGAAGAATGTCCCTTACATTGGTGGTCAGTGGGAAGAATGTCCCTTACATTGGTGGTCAGTGGGAAGAATGTCCCCTACATTGGGGGTCAGTGGGAAGAATGTCCCTTACATTGGGGGTCAGTGGGAAGAATGTCCCTTACATTGGTGGTCAGTTTGAAGAATGTCCCTTACATTGGTGGTCAGTGGGAAGAATGTCCCTTACATTGTAGGCCTATATGAAGAATGTTCCTTACATTGGAGGCTGATATGAAGAATGTTCCTTACATTGGTGGTCAGTGGGAAGAATGTCCCTTACATTGGTGGTCAGTGGGAAGAATGTCCCTTACATTGGTGGTCAGTGGGAAGAATGTCCCTTACATTGGAGGCTGATATGAAGAATTTTCCTTACGTTGGTGGTCAGTGGGAAGAATGCTCCTCACATCATGTGCTCTTAAGCCCAATCCCCCAACATGTCATTTTAATACGTTTTTGCATGCATCCTTTTTTCTGAACTGTCTTCTGAAATGTCATCGAATGTCCTGAAGTCCTTGCTTTTCTCCAACAGCAGCTGTAGGTGGTCCTCATTGTGCCACCAGCACCATTCATGGCAGTTTTGCACTGTAAGCTCAGGGACATCCAATGTTGTACCCCCTGGAAATGTACTCATGACACCTTGGGCTCATTGGAGGCTGGTTGAATGATGCTGGGTGCAGGGGCGGACTGACAACTCATGGGGCCCTCGGGCAATAGGGGATCATGGGGCTCCCTGTCACTGTGCCCAAACTCAAAAAAGCCTATGAAAAAGGTACCAGAGGCATCTCATGGGGCCCCCTTCTGACCCCGGGTCCTCGGGCAGTGCCTGAGTTTCCAAATGGTCAGTCTGCCCCTGGCTGGGTGCCATTTAATGCAAAAGAAGAGAGAGCTGGCCGGGGTTAAAATTTGGCATTATCACAAAGCCCACCTTTCACCATGGCCACCAATGACCACGACACACACTGCGTGCGTTGACATTTTTTTTAACCTGGAGGAAACTGTCATTGCCATGAAAGGGCCAGTTTGGTTGCTTTGAAATCTCCAGGCCCCATGTCCCTAGTCCTCCATTGCATATCTATGTACGGTTGAATAGAACTCCATTCTCTTCGCGCGTATTAATTCCTTCAGCCAGCCACGGTTAAAAAGCTTCATGATATCAGTTGCTCCTCTTCTCCCGCTTCTAGAACTACATTGTCCTATCTTAAACGGCGGTGCAAGCAAACCACTTATCAGGCTTTCCTGCAAAAATGGCCGATTCATGTAGCTACGAAAGTTCCGGCCATTCTTCGGTTAACGCCAATTACGGGAGGACCCAAGGGTAAAGGCTCCATCATTTCATCCTTTGTATTATACATATCTTCATTGTCTACTGTTAACGACCCGTCTGGCTCTTGCTGAAAACACTGCGGTCTAAAGATCTCCCTTGCTATATTTGTTCTTCTGGGAAGGGGGGGGGGGTTCTAACCACTCCAAGGCGATCGCTCCTCGTATCTAAGGGCCCCACCGTTGCATGAATTTTTCGGGGGCCTTATCTAAGTTTCTCCTGAAAGGCTGTGCTTGTTCTTGCGAGGGCTAATGAATAGGCACGCACAGCCATGAAATGGGAAATAGCGGCATAGCTTAATCAGGCATTCAGCCTCATGCCTTTCTTATCAAGCGTGGAGGGAGGCGGACCTCCAGAAATTGTTAACCTTTTTAGAGCTAAACACACGGGCCTTTGCGGGTCACATGTTGACGTGAACCACGTTTCTCCTTGGCGTATGAAAACGGTTAACGGTTGGCATGCAGTTGAGACGATGATGTTTGTAAATGTGTTTTAGTGCCAGCGCATTACATTGCCATTTGTCAGTGGAAACACCCTCTGGAACTGGCCGATAACAAAGGTTTCGTCATTAGGAGCCTCAGATGCCTTTTATTGTCCCCCTGAGAAGAGGTAGCTAAGGTGAATCTAAGGCCAAAACTTTCTCTTCGATTTTGGAAGGAACAGCAAAGGGTAGGTAGTTTTTGATGGAGCCACAGTGGGTGGGGATGAGCTTTGGGTTTTGGGTCAATGGAGTTTTCAATGGAACCGCAGTGAGTGGGGATGAGCTGTGGGTTTTGGGTCAATGGAGTTTTCGATGGAACTGCAGTGGGTTTGGTTGAACTTTGGGTTTTGGGTCAACGGACCCAACGGTTGGAACGCAGTTGAGACGATGATGTTTGTAAATGTGTTTTAGTGCCAGTGAATTACATTGCCATTTGTCAGTGGAAACACCCTCTGGAACTGGCCAATAAGAAAGGTTTCATCATTAGGAGCCTCAGATGCCTTTTATTGCCCCCCTGAGAAGAGGTAGCTAAGGTGAATTTAAGGCCCAAACTTTCTCTTCGATTTTGGAAGGAACAGCAAAGGGTAGGTAGTTTTCGATGGAACTGCAGTGGGTGGGGATAAGCTTTGGGTTTTGGGTCAATGGAGTTTTCGATGGAACTGCAGTGGGTGGGGATAAGCTTTGGGTATTGGATCAATGGATTTTTCAATGGAACCTCAGTGGGTGGGCATAAGCTTTGGGTTTTGGGTCAACGGAGTTTTTGATGGAACCACAGAGAGTGGAGTTGAACTTTGGGTTTTGGGTCAATGGAGTTTTCAATGGAATTGCAGTGGGTGGGCATAAGCTTTGGGTTTTGGGTCAACTGAGTTTTCGATGGAACCACAGAGAGTGGGGTTGAACTTTAGGTTTTGGGTCAATGGACCCAACGGTTGGAACGCAGTTGAGACGATGATGTTTGTAAATGTGTTTTAGTGCCAGCGCATTACATTGCCATTTGTCAGTGGAAACACCCTCTGGAACTGGCCGATAAGAAAGGTTTCATCATTAGGAGCCTCAGATGCCTTTTATTGCCACCCTGAGAAGAGGTAGCTAAGGTGAATCTAAGGCCAAAACTTTCTCTTCTATTTTGAAAGGAACAGCAAAAGGTAGGAAGTTTTCGATGGAACCGCAGTGGGTGGGGATGAGCTTTGGGTTTTGGGTCAATGGAGTTTTCGATGGAACTGCAGTGGGTGGGGATAAGCTTTGGGTTTTGGATCAAGGGATTTTTCAATGGAACCTCAGTGGGTGGGCATAAGCTTTGGGTTTTGGGTCAACGGAGTTTTCGATGGAACCACAGAGAGTGGGGTTGAACTTTGGGTTTTGGTTCAATGGAGTTTTCTATGGAACTGCAGTGGGTGGGGATGAGCTTTGGGTTTTGGGTCAATGGAGCTTTCAATGGAACCTCAGTGGGTGGGGTTGAACTTTGGGTTTTGGGTCAATGGAGTTTTCGATGAAACCGCAGTGGGTGGGGTTGAACTTTGGGTTTTGGGTCAATGGACCCAACGGTTGGCATGCAGTTGAGACGATGATGTTTGTAAATGTATTTTAGTGCCAGTGCATTACATTGCCATTTGTCAGTGGAAACACCCTCTGGAACTGGCCGCTAAGAACATCTCAGATGTCTTTTATTGTCCCCTTGAGAAGAAGTAGCTAAGGTGAGTCTAAGGCCAAAACTTTCTCTACTGTTTTGGAAGGAACAGCAAAGGGTAGAAGTGAGCTTTGGGTTTTGGGTCAATGGAGTTTTCGATGGAACCACAGTGGGTGGGGATGAGCTTTGGGTCAATAAAATTTTCTATGGAACCACAGAGAGTGGGGTTGAACTTTGGGTTTTGGGTCAATGGAGTTTTCCATGGAATTGCAGTGGGTGGGGATGAGCTTTGGGTTTTGAGTCAATGGAGTTTTCGATGGAACCGCAGTGGGTGGGGTTGAACTTTGGGTTTTGGGTCAATGGAGTTTTCGATGAAACCGCAGTGGGTGGGGTTGAACTTTGGGTTTTGGGTCAACGGACCCAACAGTTGGCATGCAGTTGAGACGATGATGTTTGTAAATGTGTTTTAGTGCCAGTGAATTACATTGCCATTTGTCAGTGGAAACACCCTCTGGAACTGGCCAATAAGAAAGGTTTCATCATTAGGAGACTCAGATGTCTTTTATTGTCCCCTCAGAAGAGGTAGTTAAGGTGAATCTAAGGCCAAAACTTTCTCTTCTATTTTAGAAGGAACAGAAAGGTTAGGTAGTTTTCGATGGAACCGCAGTGGGTGGGGATGAGCTTTGGGTGTTGGGTCAATGGAGTTTTCCATGGAACTGCAGTGTGTGGGGATGAGCTTTGGGTTTTGTGTCAATACAATTTTCGATGGAACCGCAGTGGGTGGGCATAAGCTTTGGGTTTTGGGTCAACAGAGTTTTCGATGGAACCACACGTGGGTGGGAATGAGCTTTGGGTTTTGGGTCAATGGAGTTTTCGATGGAACTGCAGTGGGTGGGCATAAGCTTTGGGTTTTGGGTCAACTGAGTTTTCGATGGAACCACAGAGAGTGGGGTTGAACTTTGGATTTTGGGTCAATGGAGTTTTCGATGGAACTGCAGTGGGTAGGCATAAGCTTTGGGTTTTGGGTCAACAGAGTTTTCGATGGAACCACACGTGGGTGGGAATGAGCTTTGGGTTTTGGGTCAATGGAGTTTTCGATGGAACTGCAGTGGGTGGGCATAAGCTTTGGGTTTTGGGTCAACAGAGTTTTCGATGGAACCACAGAGAGTGGGGTTGAACTTTGGGTTTTGGATCAATGGATTTTTCAATGGAACCTCAGTGGGTGGGCATAAGCTTTGGGTTTTGGGTCAACAGAGTTTTCGATGGAGCCACAGAGAGTGGGTTGAATTTTGGGTTTTGGGTCAATGGAGTTTTCAATGGAACTGCAGTGGGTGGGGTGGAGCTTTGGGTTTTGGATCAATAAAATTTTCTATGGAACCACAGAGAGTGGGGTTGAACTTTGGGTTTTGGGTCAATGGAGTTTTCTATGGAACCACTCGTGGGGGGGAATGAGCTTTGGGTTTTGGGTCAATGGAGTTTTCGATTGAACTGCGGTGGGTGGGGATAAGCTTTGGGTTTTTGATCAATGGATTTTTCAATGGAACCTCAGTGGGTGGGCATAAGCTTTGGGTTTTGGGTCAACGGAGTTTTCGATGGAACCACAGAGAGTGGGGTTGAACTTTGGGTTTTGGGTCAATGGAGTTTACTATGGAACCACAGTGGGTGGGGAATAGCTTTGGGTTTTTGATCAATGGATTTTTCAATGGAACCTCAGTGGGTGGGCATAAGCTTTGGGTTTTGGGTCAACGGAGTTTTCGATGGAACCACAGAGAGTGGGGTTGAACTTTGGGTTTTGGGTCAATGGAGTTTACTATGGAACCACAGTGGGTGGGGAATAGCTTTGGGTTTTGGGTCAATGGAGTTTTCAATGTAACTGCAGTGGGTGGGGATGAGCTTTGGGTTTTGGGTCAATGGAGTTTTCGATGGAACCGCAGTGGGTGGGGTTGAACTTTGGGTTTTGGGTCAATGGAGTTTTCTATGAAACCGCAGTGGGTGGGGTTGAACTTTGGGTTTTGGGTCAATGGAGTTTTCGATGAAACCGCAGTGGGTGGGGATGAACTTTGGGTTTTGGGTCAACGGACCCAACAGTTGGCATGCAGTTGAGACGATGATGTTTGTAAATGTGTTTTAGTGCCAGCGCATTACATTGCCATTTGTCAGTGGAAACACCCTCTGGAACTGGCCGATAAGAGAGGTTTCGTCATTAGGAGACTCGCTTCGCAACCCAAAGGGTCACCTTGTAGTTGTACGCTTTGTTCCCCAGTTTACTAGTACACTGTAGAATCACGCGTGTTCTCACTCTTCCTCAAGTAACTCAGACCAGGCGTTGTTACTTAACCAGAACCTTTTACTGAAGCAATTCAGTGCTCATACAGATTCCAGGGCTTCAACCAAATCCACAGAATGGTACAAGTTCCAGGCAAACGTGGCATTTACATTTCCCTTTCATAAATGTGCTGTGCTCTGGTGCTCATACCTTCCATTGTGCTTTCAATAAATGGATCGATAAGTTCAGTCCATGGTCCCTGTAACGGAAGCGTAGGCAGGACAGAACGCACAAAAAAGATGGTAAACACACAAAGCTTTATTGAACTATGAAAGGCACTCAATCAGGACAGTTCATGGCACTCCGCAACATGTGGCGTGTAGGGACACTCATGGTAAGCAGGCTCACGGGAACTCAGCGGGACCTTGACTATGGGGTCTGACCTCAGCGCAGCTCCCACACAGCTTTCTAGGGACAACATCAGGCTCACGGGGACTCAATGGGACCTTGACTATGGGGTCTGACCTCAGCGCAGCTCCCACACAGCTTTCTAGGGACAACATCAGGCTCACGGGGACTCAATGGGACCTTGACTATGGGGTCTGACCTCATCGCAGCTCCTACACAGCTTTCTAGGGACAACAGCAGGCTCCAGGGGACTCAACGGGACCTTGACTATGGGGTCTGACCTCAGCACAGCTCCCACACAGCTTTCTAGGGACAACATCAGGCTCACGGGGACTCAGCGGGACCTTGGCTGTGGGGTCTGACCTCAGCACAGCTCCCACACAGTTTTCCAGGGACAACAGAAGGCTCACGGGGCTCAGCGGGACCTTGGCAGTGGGGTCTGGCCTCAGCACAGCTCCCACACAGCTTTCTAGGGACAACATCAGGCTCACGGGGACCCAACGGGACCTTGACTATGGGGTCTGACCTTTGGGGGGGTCTCTTACAGAGTGCCCAGCGGAGATGGCTGTGGAGGTCCGGTCCCCAACCGGACCTCCCAACGAAATAGCTGCAAAAGGAAGAGACTGGCCTGGTCCCGCACCGGCCTTTTAAAGCTGCGCAGGACACTTCCGGGTTGCCCCGGCTGGCCCAGCGCTCTCGTGAGCGCGGCCTTTGTCACTGGTGGGCGCAGAGCGCGGTAAGCCCTGTGACCACTCTGCATCCACCAGGGGCGCACGGAGACCTCCCAGTGGCCCCCCTCTGGGGGTCTCCTGGTGGGGGTTCACAGCTCCTCCAGCTAGTTTGCAGGGGGGCCATGATCCTCGATGCAGGGGTCCCCTCCCCCCATCCCGCACAGCCTTTTTCAAAGGCTGTGTGCAGGATGAGAGGGTGTGGCGAGGGGGGAGGGGGGAGCGAGCAGGGACAGCGGCCACACCATGACAGTCCCGTATCAGGGTCCCGCTGTGGAGTAACCCCACTCCTCATGGAAAGATTACATCTTACAAGTATGGCCTCACTCATGACTTCCCACAGCTTAAAAAGAGCCAAGAGGTCCCACCTCCTCCTCCATATATCCCTTCTGAAACCATTAACCCCTGAGTTACCAAACTTTAACCCTTAGTGCAAAATACCAGCAACATTTTAGGCACTTGCCCACGAATGGAGGGTTCAACCCAAACTCCATCTGTTTGAGGTTCTCCTAGACCAGCCAACTAAATGGCCAGATATGTCCTATTTGCCCGTGCCAAACCTCTGGTAGCTGCTGAAGCCATTAAATTAGTGGTGGTATCACTCCCAACACAAGAGGAATGACTTCCCAGCTTGCCTGCTGGTTAGTTTCACATCGTAAACGGGTATCTCGGGTGACATCATTGACCAACTATGTTCACATTCAGCAGCCAGCTGGACGGGAGTAGGATTTTCATGTGTGGGTCATCATGCTTTTGCCATTTTGTCACACAGCCAATGCATTTCGGGGGCCGGAAACCACTCCATGTCAGAAGGGATGGAAATTTCTCTCCCTAGCTTCGAACAATAGGGGACTAAGTGGATTCCAGTGTCTTCTGCAGTGTGTGTGGGGGAGGGGGTGTCTTTAGAAATACAGGCAGACCAATGCTGTTTCTTAAAAGCAGAACTTCAGTCCACCTCAGGGGCGGACTGACAACTCATGGGGCCCTCGGGCAATAGGGGATCATGGGGCCCCTGTGTCCTTTCCCAAACTCAAAAAAGCCTATGAAAAAGGTACCAGGGGCATCTCATGGAGCCCCCTACTGACCCCGGGCCCTCGGGCAGTGCCCGAGTTTCCAAATGGTCAGTTTGCCCCTGGTTCACCTACTATGGTGGCCCTGTCCCCTTCTCAGGGCCAGATTTAGACCTTGGGGGGCACTTCAGGTCACGTATGCCCACACACATACCTTCTGTGGCCCTACCCCCTGAGTTTTGGGTCCCCCTACAGCTCTGAACAGGCCAGGCAACATGCATTTTCTTCCACACCTGCACACTGGAGACAGTAGACAGTCCTCGAGTTTGGTTCTGTGGGGGTGTTTGAACTTGAATGGGGCAAAGAAACGGTGAAATGTTAGGACAAACTCCTTACCACCTAGGTTCAAGTTCGTGGACCAAAAAGGTCTCTCCTTTAAATGCTCTCCAGCTCTCTGGTGGACCTCCTCAGACCCCAGATGAATCGTCCTCCATCTGCTGCTTTCTTCTGCTTCCTGCATGGCTCTGTGAGGTTTCATTTTACTGGTTCTCCTCGTTGGTGACTAATTATCTCTGAAGACAGGCAGAAATAGAAACTTCCAATGATGACATCGGCAGGCGCCCAAAGAAACGGTGAAATGTTAGGACAAACTCCTTACCACCTAGGTTCAAGTTCGTGGACCAAAAAGGTCTCACCTTTAAATGTTCTCCAGCTCTCTGGTGGACCTCCTCAGACCCCAGATGAATCCTCCTCCATCTGCTGCTTTCTTCTGCTTCCTGCATGGCTCTGTGAGGTTTCATTTTACTGGTTCTCCTCGTTGGTGACTAATTATCTCTGAAGACTGGCAGAAATAGAAACCTCCAATGATGACATCGGCAGGCGCCCAAAGAAACGATGAAATGTTAGGACAAACTCCTTACCACCTAGGTTCAAGTTTGTGGACCAAAAAGGTCTCTCCTTTAAATGTTCTCCAGCTCTCTGGTGGACCTCCTCAGACCCCAGATGAATCGTCCTCCATCTGCTGCTTTCTTCTGCTTCCTGCATGGCTCTGTGAGGTTTCATTTTACTGGTTCTCCTCCTTGGTGACTAATTATCTCTGAAGACTGGCAGAAGCAGAAGCCTCCAATGATGACATCGGCAGAGCAGATGACAGAGCGAGGAATTACCGGCTCAGACGGATATTAGTATCCAAGAGGAATTATTAATCCCGACGTTTATTAGTATCCAGAGTGTTGCTGACAAGAACATGAGATATGCGCCGGGCCTCGAAGATAAACGCGGATTTGTTTTGCTGTTGGAAATTGTTTAAAACAGTTTTATCTGAAAACATGAGGAATCTGTACATGAAAGCTGCCAGATTTGGCCAATTTTCTGGACATCTTCAATCACACTCCGAGATATCAGCTAGAAATATGACCGGGAGTTTGGCAACGTGTGGAGCTCACTCAGCCTGGGGACTATTTACATGAGATAATGACAGTCTAGAGCAGCCGTTCTCAACCTATTTACCCCTGAGGGACCCTCAAAATTATTGTCAGGTCTTGAGGAACCTCTTCTAAAATCAATTCATTGGGGCCAGTTGGAAGAATGTCCCTTACATTGGAGGTGAGTGGGAAGAATGTCCCTTACATTGGTGATCAGTGGGAAGAATATCCCTTACATTGGGGGTCAGTGGGAAGAATGTCCCTTACATTGGTGATCAGTGGGAAGAATGTCCCTTACATTGGTGGTCAGTGGGAAGAATGTCCCTTACATTGGTGGTCAGTGGGAAGAATGTCCCTTACATTGGGGGTCAGTGAGAAGAATGTCCCTTACATTGGTGGTCAGTGGGAAGAATGTCCCTTACATTGGGGGTCAGTGGGAAGAATGTCCCTTACATTGGGGGTCAGTGGGAAGAATGTCCCTTACATTGGGGGTCAGTGGGAAGAATGTCCCTTACATTGGTGGTCAGTGGGAAGAATGTCTCTTACATTGGAGGTCAGTGGGAAGAATGTCCCTTACATTGGTGGTCAGTGGGAAGAATGTCCCTTACATTGGAGGTCAGTGGGAAGAAAGTCCCTTACATTGGGGGTCAGTGGGAAGAATGTCCCTTACATTGGTGGTCAGTGGGAAGAATGTCCCTTACATTGGGGGTCAGTGGGAAGAATGTCTCTTACATTGGTGGTCAGTGGGAAGAATGTCCCTTACATTGGTGGTCAGTGGGAAGAATGTCCCTTACATTGGTGGTCAGTGGGAAGAATGTCCCTTACATTGGGGGTCAGTGGGAAGAATGTCCCTTACATTGGTGGTCAGTGGGAAGAATGTCCCTTACATTGGGGGTCAGTGGGAAGAATGTCCCTTACATTGGTGGTCAGTGGGAAGAATGTCCCTTACATTGGGGGTCAGTGGGAAGAATGTCCCTTACATTGGTGATCAGTGGGAAGAATTAAGGAGTTTCCTCTCTGCCCCCCAGGCCCGATGCTGAACTGATGGGGCTCGGTACAGGAGGGCCTTCTTTACCCCCCCCCCCCCCCCATTGGCTGCCCTGTCCCTATCTCACTTTCATACACATAAAGGGGCCAATTTAGAGAGGAGCCAATAAACCTACCAGCATGTCTTTGGAGTGTGGGAGAAAAACGGAGTACCCGGAAGAAAACCCATACAAGCACAGGTTTAGAACATGCAAACTCCATGCAGGCGATGTCCTGGTTTGGATTTGAATTAAGGACCTGGTGCTGCAAGGCGTAGATGCTCACCATTAACCAGAAACCGTGGACAATGGAATGTCTTGTAGGAACTCGGTTCAAAGTGAGAAATTTGATGAAAATTTTGGTAAAATCATGCAAACATAAAAGTCCAGCTTTACAGGTAGAAGCAGACCTGGCCGACCTTCCATCCCGCAAAGGTTGACACGTTCCTCTGCTTACAGGTGCCAATCTCTACTGGAACTCTGTATGTTTCCTGCCTCCCGTGTCGGTGACATCATACGCACCACATGCAGTCCGTACACTAACACATCCAGATCCAGACGGGGGGAGGGAGTTCATTACGCCGCGGCGAGGGCCAATTAATCTTGATGTTCTTTATGGTGTGTGTTTTGAAACTGGCCATCTGAGCTATCTCTCATCCCAGGCTCTGTGTCTGCCGTACACTGGGGGCCCGAGGAAGTGAAACAGGAAAAAGAGGAGGATTAAGCGGCATAAAACACATGTTCCACCGCGTCAACCGGACCACATGATTTACTGGAACATTACATATTCATCTTTTCAGGAGACATCGTCTTGGGATCGAGAGACCGGCCAATTCTTAGTTCTGCGGACGGACTGGCGGAGTCGCGGCCTGTTAGAGTCGGGCTGGGAGGTTCGGGTTTTAAGGTTAGACCAATAACCTCACATCTCCAGCCAAAAAGGTCCTCGCACATCTGCTGGGGGTTTTGGTCCCTCACAAGTCGGTTCTTCAGCAGGAGAGCTCAGGGTGTGACAATTCCACCAATTAACAGCGTGGAACATTAAATAGATCTAATCTCCTCATTATTTCTGGAGGTCATGGTAGGACTTACAGACCCTTCAATGGGGAATTGTTACAGACTGGTCCCTCACAAGTCGGTTCTTCAGAAGGAGAGCTCCAGGTGTGACAATTCCACAAATTAACAGCGTGGAACATTAAATAGATCTAATCTCCTCATTATTTCTGGAGGGCATGGTAGGACTTACAGACCCTTCAATGGGGAATTGTTACAGACTGGAGGTCATGGTAGGACTTACAGAACCTTCGATGGGGAATTGTTACAGACTGGTCCCTCACAAGTCGGTTCTTCAGAAGGAGAGCTCAGGGTGTGACAATTCCACCAATTAACAGCGTGGAACATTAAATAGATACAACCTCCTCATTATTTCTGGAGGTCATGGTAGGATTTACAGACCCTTCAATGGGGAATTGTTACAGACTGGTCCCTCACAAGTCGGTTCTTCAGAAGGAGAGCTCCGGGTGTGACAATTCCACCAGTTAACAGCATGGAACATTAAATAGATCCAACCTCAATATTTCTGGAGATCATGGTAGGACCTACAGACCCTTCAGTGGGGAATTGTTACAGACTGGAGGTCATGGTAGGATTTTCAGACCCTTCAATGGGGAATTGTTACAGACTGGTCCCTCACAAGTCGGTTCTTCAGAAGGAGAGCTCCGGGTGTGACAATTCCACCAGTTAACAGCGTGGAACATTAAATAGATACAACCTCCTCATTATTTCTGGAGGTCATGGTAGGACTTACAGACCCTTCAATGGGGAATTGTTACAGACTGGTCCCTCACAAGTCGGTTCTTCAGAAGGAGAGCTCAGGGTGTGACAATTCCACCAGTTAACAGCGTGGAACATTAAATAGGTCCAACCTCAATATTTCTGGAGATCATGGTAGGACCTACAGACCCTTCAGTGGGGAATTGTTACAGACTGGAGGTCATGGTAGGACTTGCAGACCCTTCAATGGGGAATTGTTACAGACTGGAGGTCATGGTAGGACTTGCAGACCCTTCAGTGCGGAATTGTTACAGACTGGAGGTCATGGTAGGACTTGCAGACCCTTCAAAGGGGAATTGTTACAGACTGGAGGTCATGGTAGGACTAACAGACCCTTCAGTGCGGAATTGTTACAGACTGGTCCCTCACAAGTCGGTTCCTCAGAAGGAGAGCTCCGGGTGTGACAATTCCACCAATTAACAGCGTGGAACATTAAATAGATCCAACCTCATTATTTCTGGAGGTCATGGTAGGACTTACAGACCCTTCAGTGCGGAATTGTTACAGACTGGAGGTCATGGTAGGACTTACGGACCCTTCAATGGGGAATTGTTACAGACTGGAGGTCATGGTAGGACTTACGGACCCTTCAATGGGGAATTATTACAGACTGGAGGTCATGGTAGGACTTACAGACACTTCAATGGAGAATTGTTACAGACTGGTCCCTCACAAGTCGGTTCTTCAGAAGAAGAGCTCAGGGTGTGACAATTCCACCAATTAACAGCGTGGAACATTAAATAAATCCAACCTCCTCATTATTTCTGGAGGTCATGGTAGGACTTACAGACCCTTCAATGGGGAATTGTTACAGACTGGAGGTCATGGTAGGACTTACAGAACCTTCGATGGGGAATTGTTACAGACTGGTCCCTCACAAGTCGGTTCTTCAGAAGGAGAGCTCAGGTTGCGACAATTCCATCAATTAACAGCATGGAACATTAAAGAGATCCAACCTCCTCATTAATTCTGGAGGTCATGGTAGGACTTACAGACCCTTCAATGGGGAATTCTTACAGACTGGTCCCTCACAAGTCGGATCTTCAGAAGGAGACCTCAGGGTGCGACAATTCTACCAGTTAACAGCATGGAACATTAAATAGATCCAACCTCCTCATTATTTCTGGAGCTCATGGTAGGACTTACAGACCCTTCAATGGGGAATTGTTACAGACTGGAGGTCATGGTAGGACTTACAGACCCTTCAATTGGGAATTGTTACAGACTGGTCCCTCACAAGTCGGTTCTTCAGCAGGAGAGATCAAGGTGTGACAATTCCACCAATTAACAGCGTGGAACATTGAATAGATCCAACCTCCTCATTATTTCTGGGGGTCATGGTAGGACTTACAGATCCTTCAATGGGGAATTGTTACAGATTGGAGGGCAAAAAGGTAACTCAAAGTCTACTGGGGAGGTTGTCATGAATGCAGCTGACACCAACACCTTAACGTTCACCGATTTGTACTGACAGCTCTAAGATATCTAGATTTGGATCCACAAATAAAGGGACATTTTTCGAGCATGACATTTTCAGTTCTTCAGACTTCCAATTAGAAAGTCTCTCATCTACTTCAAGAGCTGACCTCCGGCCTTCCCTTCAGTCTTGCACTGGTGTACCGCCTCCTCTGGACTGAAATGGCTTACTCTGATGTCACTGCACACTGTGAGCTTCTCACAATGTACATGAGAAGATTCTGCAAGTCAGATGGAGCTCCGCCTCATTTCCTGGCTTGAGGAGTTTGCTAAAAAAAAAAACCTAGGTTTCATGTATGCACAACAAGGGGCATGGGACATTCTGTCTGTCGACAGTATATGTGCTGTAGTAGTCCAGTCAAGTTGTCCAGCATTTCCAGGAACCCTAGGACCTCCAGTGTTCACAGGATCTCTGCCAGGTCTTCCTGGGTTTTCAGGAACCCTAGAACCTCCAATACTCAGAAGATCCCTACCAGGTGTTTAAGGATTTCCAGGAACCCTACGACCTCCAGTACTCACAGGATTCCTGCCAGGTCTTCTAGGGTTTTCAGGAACCCTACGGCCTCCAGTGCTCACAGGATCTCTGCCAGGTCTTCCAGGGTTTTCAGGAACCCAAGAGCCTCCAATACTCAGAAGATCCCTACCAGGTCTTTAAGGATTTCCAGGAACCCTACGACCTCCAGTGCTCACAGTATCCCTGTTAGGTCTTCCAGGGTTTTCAGGAACCCTAGAACCTCCAATACTCAGAAGATTCCTACCAGGTCTTTAAGGATTTCCAGGAACCTTGAGACCTCCAGCACTCACAGGATCCCTGCCAGGTCTTCCAGGGTTTTCAGGAACCCTAAGACCTCCAGTGCTGAAAGGATCCTAACCAAGTCTTTCAGGAACCCTAAGACCTCCAGTACTGGCAAGATCCCTGCCAGGCCTTCCAGGATTTCCAGGAACCCCAGGACGTTCAGTACTCACAAGAACCCTGTTGGGCCTTCCAGGATTTCTAGGAACCCGAGGACTTCCAATTCTGAAAAGATCCCTGCCAGGTCTTCCAGGAACCCTAGGACCTCCAGTACTCACAAGATCTCTTCCGGGTTTTCAGGGTTTTCAGGAACCCTAGGACTTCCAGTACTCACAAGATCCCTGCTGGAATTTCTAGGATTTCCAGGAACCTTACGACCTCCAGTACTCACAAGAACTCTGTTGGGCCTTCCAGGAATTCTAGGAACCCGAGGACTTCCAGTTCTAAAAAGATCCCTGCCAGGTCTTCCAGGAACCATAAGACATCCAGGACTCACAAAATCCCAACCAGGCCATCTTGGATTTCCAGAAATCCTAGGACTTCCAGTACTCAAAAGATCTCTACCGGGTTTTTCGGGGTTTTCAGGAACCTTAGGACCTCCAAAACTCACAAGATCCCTGTTGAGCCTTCCAGGATTTCCAGGAACCCTAGGACCTCCAGTACTCATAATTCATGCCAGGCCTTCCAGGATTTCCAGGAACCCTGGGACCTCCAGGACTCACAAGATTCCTGCCAGGCCATCCAGGATTTCCATGAACCCTAGGACTTCCAGTAGTCACAGGATGCCTGCCAGGTCTTCCAGTATTTCCAGGAACGCTAGGACCTCCAGGACTCACAAGATCCCTGTTAGGCCTTTCAGGATTTTCCAGGAACCCTAGGACTTCCAGTACTCACAAGATCCCTGTTGGAATTTCCAGGATTTCCAGGAACCTTAGGACCTCCAGTACTCACAAGATCCATGCAAGGTCTTCCAATATTTCCAGGAACCCTAGGACCTCTAAGACTCACAAGATCCCTGTCAGGCCTTTCAGGATTTCCAGGAACCCTGGGACCTCCAGGACTCATTAGATTCCTGCCAGGCCTTCCAGGATTTCCAGGAACCCTAGGACCTCTAAGACTCACAAGATCCCTGTCAGGCCTTTCAGGATTTCCAGGAACCCTAGGACCTCTAAGACTCACAAGATCCCTGCAAGGCCTTCCAACTATTCCAGGAACCCTAGGACCTCTAAGACTCACAAGATCCCTGTCAGGTCTTTCAGGATTTCCAAGAACCCTCAATGCTGAGGGCTGTTGAGAGGCTCCTGAGAGGGGCACTGACTCCTGCCACCAGCCATGATCTGCCTGCATTGCATAGATAAGCATAGAGACCCAGTGATGACATCGCTGGTTCTAAAACAAGGTATGGCATGAAAACGGAAAGGTTTTTTATCAAACGTTTTCTCACAGATAGGAAGATAAAAATTTGATGGAGTTCTTCCTTTGATGGCACCGTAAGATAATCGAACCCTTCCTGGCCCATTGATCATACAATGGATGACGCTTCGGATTCCCATTGATAAAGCCCAGCGGCTGACATCTCTTGCCATGTCCGTTCGCATTATAGCGGCCATTTTTTTCCCGTTACCTAGGAGACTGCAGCTGGCCGTTTTTTATGGCCTCCAGGACCAAAAAACCCTCAAAAAAGCAAAAATATTCTAAATCGGGCATCGAAAAAAAATTTCTGCCGAAAAGCTCCCAAAAATCCCCTCGTCTATGTGACAAGGTGACAACGCAGGAACAGAATTGGGAGACATGGACGGAACGTTGTCACCCTATAACAGGGTTAGAAGCCCATGTGACAAGGTGACAACTCAGAGCTGAATTGGGAGACAGGGACGTTGCGTTGTCACCCTATAATAGCATCGGAAGCCCAGGTGACAACGAAGGAGCTGAATTGGGAGACAGGGATGGAGCGTTGTCACCCTATAATAAGATTGGATGCCCATGTGACAAGGTGACAACGCAGGAGCAGAATTGGGAGACAGGGACGGAGCGTTGTCACCAGGGGCGGACTGACATCTCATAGGGCCCCCTACTGACCCTGGGCCCTCGGGCATTGCCCGAGTTTCCAAATGGTCAGTCCGCCCCTGGTTGTCACCCTATAATAGGATCAGATGCCCATGTGACAGGGTGGCAACGCAGGAGCAGAATTGGGAGACAGGGATGGAGCGTTGTCACCCTATAATAGGATCAGATGCCCATGTGACAGGGTGACAACGCAGGAGCAGGATTGGGAGACAGGGACGGAGCGTTGTCACCCTATATTAGGATTGGATGCCTATTAGACAGGGTGACAACGCAGGAGCTGAATTGGGAGACAGGGACGGAGCGTTGTCGCCCTATAATAGGATCGGCTGCCCATGGGACAGGGTGACAATGCAGGAGCAGAATTGGGAAACAAAGACAGAGTGTTGTCACCCTACAGCAGGATCAGCAGCCCATGTGACAAGGTGACAACGCAGGAGCAAAATTGGGAGACAGGGATGGAGCGTTGTCACCCTATAATAGGATCAGATGCGTTGTCACCCTATAATAGGATCAGATGCGTTGTCACCCTATAACAGGGTTAGAAGCCCATGTGACAAGGTGACAACTCAGAGCTGAATTGGGAGACAGGGATGGAGCGTTGTCACCGTATAATAAGATTGGATGCCCATGTGACAAGGTGACAACTCAGAGCTGAATTGGGAGACAGGGATGGAGTGTTGTCACCCTATAATAGCATCATAAGCCCATGTGACAGGGTGACAACGCAGGAGCAAAATTGGGAGACAGGGACAGAGCGTTGTCACCCTATAATAGGATCAGATGCGTTGTCACCCTATAACAGGGTTAGAAGCCGATGTGACAAGGTGACAACTCAGAGCTGAACTGGGAGACAGGGACGTTGCGTTGTCACCCTATAATAGGATCGGAAGCCCAGGTGACAACGCAGGAGCTGAATTGGGAGACAGGGATGGAGCACTGTCACCCTATAATAAGATTGGATGCCCATGTGACAGGGTGACAACGCAGAAGCAGATTCGGGAAAAAAGGAGTGTTGTCACCCTATAGCAGGATCAGAAGCCCATGTGACAAGATGACAACGCAAGAGCAGAATTGGGAGACAGGGACGGAGCGTTGTCGCCCTATAATAGGATCAGATGCCCATGTGACAAGGTGACAACGCAGGAGCAGAATTGGGAGAAAGGGACGGAGCGTTGTCGCCCTAAATTAGGATTGGATGCCCATGTGACAGGGTGACAACGCAGGAGCAGAATTGGGAGACAGGGACGGAGCGTTGTCATCCTATAATAGGATCAGATGCCCATGTGACAAGGTGACAACGCAGGAGCAGAATTGGGAGACAGGGACTGAGCGTTGTCACCCTATAGCAGGATCAGAAGCCCCTGTGTATGGTGTTGTTGGTGGGATCGTCCTGTTTGGGCGAACGGATCTCTTTGTTCCCGATGACGTCGTCTAGGATGGATTGGGGCGGCCGGGCCCATCTTGGAGGGGAGAGGCGGGGAGAGGCGCGGGCCCGCCGGCGTTCCTCAGGGAGGATAATCTGCCGAGATCAGCAGTGGGATTCTATTTCTGGGATGACATTGTTCTGTGCCGCGCCGTTCTCTCGCAGCTTCTCTCGGCGGCCGCATCCAGGATCTGCGCGACTAAAAATAACTGCCAGCCTTAACTCCTTCGCTGCCGGGTCAGCGCACCTTCCACGCGCGGCGTCTGCGGGCGTCCTCACGGCGGTGCGGCGCCATTTCAAGGGCATCTGTTGGGTCGGTGGAGGCCGACGTTTTCATGTTCTCAGGGTCAGAAGCCCACGTGGCAAGGTGACAAATCAAAGCTGAATTGGGAGACAGGGATGGAGCGTTGTCACCCTCTAATAAGATCGGATGTCCATGTGACGGTGACAACGCAGGAACAGAATTGGGAGACAGGGATGGAGCGTTGTCACCCTATACCAGGGTCAGAAGCCCACGTGACAAGGTAACAACTCATAGCTGAATTGGGAGACAGGGACAGAGCGTTGTCACCCTATAATAAGATCGGATGTCCATGTGACGGTGACAACGCAGGAGCAGAATTGTCAAACAAGGACAGAGCGTTGTCACCCTATAATAGCATGGGAAGCCTATGTGACAGAGTGACAACGCAGGAACAGAATTGGGAGACAGGGACTGAGCGTTGTCACCCTATAATAGGGTTAGAAGCCCATGTGACAAGGTGACAACACAGGAGCAGAATTGGGAGACAGGGACTGAGCGTTGTCACCCTATAATAAGATCGGATGCCCATGTGACAGGGTGACAATGCAGGAACAGAATTGGGAAACAAGGATAGAGCGTTGTCACCCTATACCAGGGTCAGAAGCCCATGTGACAAGGTGACACCTCACAGCAGAATTGGGAGACAGTGACAGAGTGTTGTCACCCTGTAATAGAATGGGAAGCCTTTGTGACAGAGTGACAACGCAGGAGCAGAATTGGGAGACAGGGATGACAGAGCGTTGTCACCCTATAATAGGGTTAGAAGCCCATGTGACAAGGTGACAATGCAGGAGCAGAATTGGGAGACAGGGACTGAGTGTTGTCACCCTATAAAAAGATTGGATGGCCATGTGACAGGGTGACAACACAGGAGCAGAATTGGGAAACAAGGACAGAGTGTTGTCACCCTATAACAGGGTCAGAAGCCCATGTGACAAGGTGACAACTCGTAGCAGAATTGGGAGACAGGGACAGAGCGTTGTCACCCTATAATAGCATGGGAATCCTATGTGACAGGGTGACAACACAAGAGCAGAATTGGGAAATAAGGACGGAGCGTTGTCACCGTACACCAGGGTCAGAAGCTCATGTGACAATGAGACAACTCAAAGCTGAATTGGGAGACAGGAACGGAGCGTTTTCACCCTATAATAGCATCGGAAGCCCAGGTGACAAGGTGACAACTCAGAGCAGAATTGGGAGACAGGGACAGAGCGTTGCCACCTTATAGCAGAATCAGAAGCCGTGTGACAAGGTGATAACACAGGAGCAAAAATGGGAGACAGGGACAGAGCGTTGTCACCCTAACCCAGGATCAGAAGCCTATAAGACTGGGTGACAACTCAGAGCAGAATTGGGAAAAAAGGACAGAGCATTATCACCCTATAGCAGGATCAGAAGCCCATGCGACAAGGTGACAACTCAGAGCAGAAATGGGAGACAGGGACAGAGCGTTGTCACCCTTAAACAGGAAGTGACCTTCCTCTGGAGGAACCCTGATTGAGAAACTCTGCTGTAGCCCATAATCGTTAATCCATAGTCCAGAGCCTATAGTCCATGATTCGTCTAGACTAGTTCCTATCCCCTTTGTCCATAGACCATTGTCCCTGGTCGATAGTCCATGACCCCTAGTCTGTAGTTCCTTGTCCCTAGTCTATAGTCCATGATTCTAGTCCCTGGCCCATATAGTCTATAGTCGTGACCAACGCATTTCAGCCAATTGACCTTAATCATGACCAACTTGTCTAAGCCAATTGGCCTTAATCAGGACCAATGCGTTTCAGCTAATTGACCTTAATCAGGACCAACTCGTTTCAGCCAATTGGCCTTAATCATGACCAACGTGTTTCAGCCAATTGGCCTTAATCATGACTGACTCCTTTCAACCAATTGGCCTTAATCAGGACCAACACGTTTCAGCCAATTGGGCTTAATCATGACCAACACGTTTCAGCCAATTGACCTTAATCATGACCAACTTGTCTAAGCCAATTGGCCTTAATCTGGACCAACGCCTTTTAGCCAATTGGCCTTAATCAGGACCAACGCGTTTCAGCCAATTGGCCTTAATCAGGACCAATGCGTTTCAGCCAAATGGCCTTATTTATGACCAACTCGTTTCAGCCAATTGTCCTTAATCATGACCAACGTGTTTCAGCCAATTGGCCTTAATCATGACCGACGCGTTTCGGCCAATTGGCCTTAATCACGATCAACGATTTCGGTCAATTGGCCTTACTCATGGCCGAAGCGTTTCGGCCAATTGGCCTTAATCATGACCAACACGCTTCGGCCAATTGGCCTTAATCATGACCGACGCGTTTCAGCCAATTTGCCTTAATCGTGACCAACGCGTTTCAGCCAATTGGCCGTAATCATGACCAACGCGTTTTGGCCAATTGGCCTTAATCATGACTAACGCGTTTCTGCCAATTGGCCTTAATCATGGCACCCATTCAAGAATAGACCCATCACAATGGAATATTCCAATAGGAAACATTATTAAGGCTCATAAGGCTATTGCCATCAGATGGCTAAATCCATCCTCACCTTGAGTGTCTAAACAAATTGTTGACTAACCCGATTGTCCCCATTGAGAAAGTCATGCATGGCAGGAGAAACCGTCTTCATAAATTCCATAAAATCGAGGATCTGCAGCGTACCGGTTTTTGCTGGTAATGCGGCAGGGGAAGCGGTGGCCGAAGGGGAGGAACAGGGCGTAAGAGATACTTCCTAGAAATTTTTCCGAAGGCGTATCTCATATGCTCAAAAGTCCTCAAGTGGTTAACAATCTTTTTTTTGCAGGAGGCTTTTTTGTTCTTTTTTTTCAGTCAATTTAAGGCCAGATGGCATCGGCCAATAAAACGCTACAGGATACGAAGAACGCGTGATTGCGGCAACATGGCATCTCATCCTCCTTAAGTTCTCAGATTTTCTTGGAGGGACATTTAGGAAAATTATGGGCTGTAGAAGGACGACTTTGAGGAACATCAACATTTTCTCCGACTCTCTGAAGGAAAGAAAATAGCTCTTAACAACGTGAAGAAATGAGAAGAACAGGAAAGATGAGAAGGAGGAGAGATACGCAGGAAACGCGCGCGGTCGGGAGGCTGTAAATAGAGGAGCTGCTGTGGGTGGGAATCCTACGCTTTCCACAGACCTGGAGGCATTAACGCCGGCCTGGAGTTGGTGAAAATTGTGTATTTAGTGTAACCTAATGTCGAGAGACACCTCAGACGCAGCTTTTCTTCTCCGGATTTCTGCAATTTGTGTTTTGGCTGAACTGTTTTCTTTACGTCTTAGAAATAAAAAACGCACTGATTTTGCATAAACCGTCCTTCTATGCGTTCATTACTTACGGGGCCTTCAAAATGTGGTGTGCAAGCACACAAAACCATAAGTCAACCAAAAAAGTGCACTTAGGATCAGTCATAGGGTCCACTCTTGGAGAGGAGGTGCCCTTCTCTGACGCCCTGAGGTGCAAGATTCCTGATGGGGGTCAGGCACACTGAGGTCAACCTTACCGAGAGGCCTTCACGATCAGCCAAAGCTGACCAACGAGTATTGGGTGAAGGACGAAAGACTTCTGATGAGGGGGTGAAGGCAAACTGAGGTTCACCTAACCAAAAGGCCTTCATGATCAGCCAAAGCTGACCAACGAGTATTGGGTGAGGGCCAAAAGACTCCTGATGGGGGGAAGGCAAACTGAGGTCCACCTAATCAAAAGGCCTTCACGATCAGCCAAAGCTGACCAATGAGTATTGGGTGAGGGGTGAAAGACTCCTGATGGGGGGAAGACAAGCTGAGGTCCACCTAACCGAAAGGCCTTCACGATCAGCCAAAGCTGACCAACGAGTATAGGGTGAGGGACCAAAAACGTCTGATGGGAAGAAGGCAAACTGAGGTCCACCTAACCAAAAGGCCTTCACGATCAGCCAAAGCTGACCAATGAGTATTGGGTGAGGGACGAAAGACTTCTGATGGGGGGAAGGCAAATTGAGGTCCACCTAACCAAAAGGCCTTCACGATCAGCCAAAGCTGACCAATGAGTATTGGGTGAGGGGTGAAAGACTCCTGATGGGGGGAAGACAAGCTGAGGTCCACCTAACCGAAAGGCCTTCACGATCAGCCAAAGCTGACCAACGAGTATTGGGTGAAGGACGAAAGACTTCTGATGAGGGGGTGAAGGCAAACTGAGGTTCACCTAACCAAAAGGCCTTCATGATCAGCCAAAGCTGACCAACGAGTATTGGGTGAGGGCCAAAAGACTCCTGATGGGGGGAAGGCAAACTGAGGTCCACCTAATCAAAAGGCCTTCACGATCAGCCAAAGCTGACCAATGAGTATTGGGTGAGGGGTGAAAGACTCCTGATGGGGGGAAGACAAGCTGAGGTCCACCTAACCGAAAGGCCTTCACGATCAGCCAAAGCTGACCAACGAGTATAGGGTGAGGGACCAAAAACGTCTGATGGGAAGAAGGCAAACTGAGGTCCACCTAACCGAAAGGCCTTCACGATCAGCCAAAGCTGACCAACAAGTATTGGGTGAGGGACAAAAGACTTCTGATGAGGGGGTGAAGGCAAACTTAGGTTCACCTAACCAAAAGGACCTCATGATCAGCCAAAGCTGACCAATGAGTATTGGGTGAGGGGTGAAAGACTCTTGATGGGGGAAAGGCAAACTGAGGTCCACCTAACCAAAAGGCCTTCACGATCAGCCAAAGCTGACCAATGAGTATTGGGTGAGGGACGAAAGACTTCTGATGGGGGGAAGGCAAATTGAGGTCCACCTAACCAAAAGGCCTTCACGATCAGCCAAAGCTGACCAATGAGTATTGGGTGAGGGGTGAAAGACTCCTGATGGGGGAAGACAAGCTGAGGTCCATCTAACCGAAAGGCCTTCACGATCAGCCAAAGCTGACCAACGAGTATTGGGTGAAGGACGAAAGACTTCTGATGAGGGGGTGAAGGCAAACTGAGGTTCACCTAACCAAAAGGCCTTCACGATCAGCCAAAGCTGACCAACGAGTATTGGGTGAGGGCCAAAAGACTCCTGATGGGGGGAAGGCAAACTGAGGTCCACCTAATCAAAAGGCCTTTACGATCAGCCAAAGCTGACCAATGAGTATTGGGTGAGGGGTGAAAGACTCCTGATGGGGGGAAGACAAGCTGAGGTCCACCTAACTGAAAGGCCTTCACGATCAGCCAAAGCTGACCAACGAGTATTGGGTGAGGGACCAAAAACGTCTGATGGGAAGAAGGCAAACTGAGGTCCACCTAACCGAAAGGCCTTCACGATCAGCCAAAGCTGACCAACAAGTATTAGGTGAGGGACAAAAGACTTCTGATGAGGGGGTGAAGGCAAACTTAGGTTCACCTAACCAAAAGGACCTCATGATCAGCCAAAGCTGACCAATGAGTATTGGGTGAGGGGTGAAAGACTCTTGATGGGGGAAAGGCAAACTGAGGTCCACCTAACCAAAAGGCCTTCACGATCAGCCAAAGCTGACCAATGAGTATTGGGTGAGGGACGAAAGACTTCTGATGGGGGGAAGGCAAATTGAGGTCCACCTAACCAAAAGGCCTTCACGATCAGCCAAAGCTGACCAATGAGTATTGGGTGAGGGGTGAAAGACTCCTGATGGGGGGAAGACAAGCTGAGGTCCACCTAAGCGAAAGGCCTTCACGATCAGCCAAAGCTGACCAACGAGTATTGGGTGAGGGACGAAAGACTTCTGATGAGGGGGTGAAGGCAAATTGAGGTTCACCTAACCAAAAGGACCTCATGATCAGCCAAAACCGACAAATGAGTATTGGGTAAGGGGTGAAAGACTCCTGATGGGGGGAAGGCACACTCAGATCCACCTAACCGAAAGGCCTTCACGATCAGCCAAAGCTGACCAACGAGTGTTGGGTGAGGGACAAAAGACTCCTGATGGGGGGAAGGCAAACTGAGGTCTATCTAACCGAAAGGCCTTCACGATCAGCCAAAGCTGACCAACGAGTATTGGGTGAGAGACAAAAGAATTCTGATGGGGGGAAGGCAAATTGAGGTCCACCTAAACAAAAGGCCTTCACGATCAGCCAAAGCTGACCAAGGAGTGTTGGGTGAGGGACAAAAGACTCCTGATGGGGGGAAGGCAAACTGAGGTCTATCTAACCAAAAGGCCTTCACGATCAGCCAAAGCTGACCAATGAGTATTGGGTGAGGGACAAAAGACTCCTGATGGGGGGAAGGCAAACTGAGGTCCACCTAACCAAAAGGCCTTCATGATCAGCCAAGATGTGTCACATGGTCCCCTTCCGAAGTTGAGGGACCCTTCCCTGACCCCCAAGGCACAAGATTTTAATGAGGCAAGGCACACTCAGGTCCACCTAGCCAAAAGGCCTTCATGATTATCTGAAGCCAACCATCGAGTACTGGATGGGGGGCTCTTCTGAAGACAGACTACCTCAAGGCAGCGGAGAGAGGAACTTAAGGGCCACATATCTTCCCCCTAGACCTCAGGGTAAACCTGAAGGCACAAGATTCCTGATGGGGGCAAGGCACACTGCAGGTCCACCTAGCCAAAAGGCCTTCATGATCAGCTGAAGCCACCCAATGAGTACTGGATTGGGGGGAGGGGTTCTCTTCTGAAGAGAGAACACCATAGGGCAGTTGGTGAAGTAACTGAAAGACCACATATCGTCCCCTTGGTGCTTTTCTTCGCACAGTGACGACCCAAACCCACAGTGTGACTCCGGCACCACTTCCTCGGGGAGCTTGACAATATGGGCCCTCGGCTAGACAAGATAGCATGCTATAAATCAGGAAGCCCCGCCCCTCCAGACACTATTCTTCCTGAGGCTGTAGAAGCCCATTGTTGTAGGCGGAAGTAAGTATTTCCTCAGTCTCCTCCACCAGTGATCAGACTGTACATTGTAACTTTGTAGAAGGAGGAGGAGTCATTTCCTCAGTCTCCCCTCCCCCAGTGATCAGACTGTACATTGTAACTTTGTAGAAGGAGGAGGAGTCGTTTCCTCAGTCTCCCCTCCCCCAGTGATCAGACTGTACATTGTAACTTTGTAGAAGGGGGAGGAGTCATTTCCTCAGTCTCCTCCCCCCCAGTGATCAGACTGTACATTGTAACTTTGTAGAAGGAGGAGGAGTCATTTCCTCAGTCTCCCCTCCCCCGGTGATCAGACTGTACATTGTAACTTTGTAGAAGGAGGAGGAGTCATTTCCTCAGTCTCCTCCCCCACTGATCAGACTGTACATTGTAACTTTGTAGAAGGAGGAGGAGTAATTTCCTCAGTCTCCCCTCCCCCAGTGATCAGACTGTACATTGTAACTTTGTAGAAGGAGGAGGAGTCGTTTCCTCAGTCTCCCCTCCCCCAGTGATCAGACTGTACATTGTAACTTTGTAGAAGGGGGAGGAGTCATTTCCTCAGTCTCCTCCCCCCGTGATCAGACTGTACATTGTAGCTTTGTAGAAGGAGGAGGAGTCATTTCCTCAGTCTCCTCCCCCACTGATCAGACTGTACATTGTACCTTTGTAGAAGGAGGAGGAGTCGTTTCCTCAGTCTCCCCTCCCACAGTGATCAGACTGTAAATTGTAACTTTGTAGAAGGAGGAGGAGTCATTTCCTCAGTCTCCCCTCCCCAGTGATCAGACTGTACATTGTAACTTTGTAGAAGGAGGAGGAGTCATTTCCTCAGTCTCCCCTCCCCAGTGATCAGACTGTACATTGTAACTTTGTAGAAGGAGGAGGAGTCATTTCCTCAGTCTCCTCCCCCAGTGATCAGACTGTACATTGTAACTTTGTAGGAGGAGGAGTCATTTCCTCAGTCTCCTCCCCCAGTGATCAGACTGTACATTGTAGCTTTGTAGAAGGAGGAGGAGTCATTTCCTCAGTCTCCTCCCCCAGAGATCAGTCTGTACAGTGAACACCCCCAAGAACTGCCCAGACACCGGGATTTACATGACCATGTCACCTCTGAGCATTTCTAGGAAATAGATGGTGACCCTTGACGATGCCTGAACAAAGATGGCGCCGTCCTTCTGAAGAGCAGAAGAATAGGGGGGGCAGCAATAAATACCTAACACGTTGCTTACCTTGCTGCACTCGACATGAAGAATCACTCTGCTGACAGGTCCTCTTGAAGCACAGAGGTTGCAGCCGGGCTCTGCTCCGTCACGTATGATCAGCTCATTGCTGCGAGACGTGGAAGCCATGCAGCTGGAATGTGGCGTACGGCTTGATGAGGAGCCTGATAGCTGCGGCAGCTCTCACATCTAATGAACGCCGGCTCCTCCAGATAAGTACCCAACCGCTGATTCTTTATGACTTTTTCTTTTTTTCTACTAAATGCAGTCATGGATCTTCACCGAAGTCAGAAGGTATGAAGTTGGGCGCCAAGTTCTCCACTTAAACCTCTTTGGATGAAGCCACCTCCAGCCGCCACCTACGGACAACCACATAGAACGTAGAGTGCCATGAAAGGTAGGCCCGGAGCAAAAAAAAAATGACATGACTGGAAGGAATAGAGTGTCCCTCTATTGTTGTCCACCTATAGGGTTAGGTAGGCCATAATCCCAAAACTTCCTACCCTTCTCTGATTGGATGGGGATGTTGGGGAGGGTTCACAGGGAGGAAAAGGAAGGTCCGACCTCAGGAAGTCCAGTGGCGAAGTTGGAAGAAGAAGAGGCTTCCAACCCTCCCTCCCCTTCGTGCTTTGGTTTGGATTGTCACGGTGGTTGGTCTTTGGAGGAGGAAAGAATTGTGGATGGAGACAGATCCCACACCCATCGGTGGTGTGGGGACCTCGGTACATTCCGGTTAACAAGGGGTTAACTCGGAATAGGTAAAATGGTGGCCCGAGCCGGTGGGTTGTGGCTGGGGATAAGTATTTTTGTCCCTGAGCTGGTGGGTTGTGGCTGGGGATAAGTAGGGTTGTCTCCAAGCTGGTGGGTTGCGGCTGGGGATAAGTAGGGTTGTCTCCAAGCTGGTGGGTTGCGGCTGGTGAAACGCAGGATTGTGTCCAAGCTGGTGCGTTGCGGCTGGGGATAAGTAGGGTTGTCCCCGAGCTGGTGGGTTGCGGCTGGGGATAAGTAGGGTTGACCCCAAGCTGGTGGGTTGCGGCTGGGGATACGTAGGATTGTCCCCGAGTCGGTGGATTGTGGCTGGGGATAAATAGGATTGTCCCCAAGCTGGTGGGTTGCGGCTGGGGATAAGTAGGGTTGTCTCCAAGCTGGTGGGTTGTGGCTGGGGATAAGTAGGGTTGTCTCCAAGCTGGTGGGTTGTGGCTGGGGATAAGTAGGGTTGTCTCCAAGCTGGTGGGTTGTGGCTGGGGATAAGTAGGGTTGTCTCCAAGCTGGTGGGTTGTGGCTGGGGATAAGTAGGGTTGTCTCCAAGCTGGTGGGTTGCGTTTGGGGATAAGTAGGATTGTCCACGAGCCGGTGAGTTGCGTCTGAGGATAAGTAGGGTTGTCTCCAAGCTGGTGGGTTGTGGCTGAGGATAAGTAGGGTTGTCTCCAAGCCGGTGGGTTGTGGCTGGGGATAAGTAGGATTGTCCCCGAGCCGGTGGGTTGTGGCTGGTGATAAGTAGGGTTGTCCCTGAGTCGGTGGGTTGTGGCTGGGGATAAGTAGGATTGTCCCTGAGCCGGTGGGTTGTGTCTGGGGATAAGTATGGTTGTCTCCAAGCTGGTGGGTTGTGGCTGGTGATAAGTAGGGTTGTCTCCAAGCTGGTGGGTTGCGGCTGGGGATAAGTAGGATTGTCTCTGAGGCGGTGGGTTGCGGCTGGTGATAAGTAGGGTTGTCCCTGAGTCGGTGGGTTGCGGCTGGAGATAAGTAGGGTTGTCCCCGAGCTGGTGGGTTGCGCATGTAACCGTCAGCTCTGAGCCTTTGCCATCTGCTCAGGTCTTCTGTAGTGCACACTTGCCCCATTCAGGAAGAGTTAAGTAGACTGCTGGACGTGTCTGTGTAAACCCTGACACTTTACTGACACTTTGTTTCTAATGGCCTTTTAAACATTTCCTCTCCTTGGCAGGTGGAACATCTGGGGTTGGCAAACCGAACTTTCCGTTACTCGGGAACATGTTTCATGACGTCATCTGTAGGAGCCAATGTATACAAATTACCGATAGATGCAAAAAGTCTTTGTGTACTGTAGTATTTACAGGACCATTCACTGGGAACACCTGAAATCAATCATTTAGAGGGCAGGTCCACATAATTTTGACCATATGGTATCGGTGTGATGGTTAAGTGTCTACAAGCTGAAGTGTAAAGAAGCACAGAAAGTTCGATGCTCCTATTTTAGTCAAGAGCTTTGTGTCTCGCTTGGGGTTTGAGCCTTCATCATTGGGAGAGGAGGTCCACATAATTTTGATCATATCATAGAGGTGTGAGGGTCAAAAATCCACAACCCTATAACGTATGTAACCGTCAGCTCTGAGCCTTTGCCATCTGCTCAGGTCTTCTGTAGTGCACACCTGCCCCATTCAGGAAGAGTTAAGTAGACTGCTGGACATGTCTTTATGTTATGTTACTGACACTTTGTTTCTAATCGATTTTTAAATATTTCCTCTCCTTGGCAGGTGGAACATCTGGGGTTGGCAAACCGAACTTTCCGTTACTCGGGAACATGTTTCATGATGTCAACTGCGGGCACCAACAAACACGAATTATCGACAGATAAATCAATCATTTAGAGGGCAGGTCCACATAATTTTGACCATGTCATAGAGATGTGATGGTCAAAAGTCCACAAACCTATAACGCATGTAACCGTCAGCTCTGAGCCTTTGCCATCTGCTCAGGTCTTCTGTAGTGCACACCTGCCCCATTCAGGAAGAGTTAAGTAGACTGCTGGACATGTAAAACCTGACACCTTACTGACACTTTGTTTCTAATCGCCTTTTAAACATTTCCTCTCCTTGGCAGGTGGAACATCTGGGGTTGGCCAACCGAACTTTCCGTTACTCGGGAACATGTTTCATGATGTCAACTGCAGGTGCCAATAAACACAAATTATCGACAGACGAAGGTTTTCTGGGATGATGAATATGTTTTACTTACAGATTTTTCTAGAAGTGGTGATAAATGGCTCGGAAGGTATATTGCAGTATACACTCTCAGTCTGCCTGAATGCAGAAGATCAATACTGGGAATCCCACAGTTAATGGCTCAGGGAGGGCGATGATTTCCCTGAAATGTCTCTCTGTGGTCTGCAGTAGTATTTATTACCTCTACGCCTGATCAGCAGAACAAACCCAGGGGCCCCCGTGGCCTAGAAGTGGGTCAGGAGCTTCAGGGAAGTACAGCGGCGAGACTCCGACAGCCAAGTGGCCTCCCTTCCAACCAGCTCCTGGGCTCTTGGACCTCGGTTCCCAGACTCGCCCGGCCAGGATCAGGTTCTCGTTTTTTGGGAGCCGGTTCAAACGGTTCTCTTCTGAAGCCCAGCGGGAACTCGCAGCCAGCAAAAACAGGGATTTGTACAAACAGAAAGCGATCTGCTTGACTTTCATCAGTGTCTGAGCCTCGGCGTGTAATGTTGACTTTTCTGGACGAAGTTTCTGAAAATCGTGCTCTGCCGGAGAACTTGGCACCGGGATCCGGGCGGCTCGAAGCCCTCAGTCTGTGAGCTGCCCCCAGTATCCCACCGCAGGAGATAGGTGGAATGTGAAGGAAGTGACGGGGCGATGAAACGTCCTTTAAAGGGAGAGGATAGATGGGGTAACGCTGACGAAGTACGTGCAAGGGGCGCTTGGCGAGGAGGTGGACGGCGGTCGGGGGGGGGGGGGAGGGGAAGAAATATTTCTTCTCTGGGGAGGAAGCGAGGGAAGCTGCATCCACACGAAGTCTTTCACGATCGATCGTCGCACCAAATAATGCCGGTAATATGTACAGTGGTGACAGATGAGTGACGGGGCTGGGAGTGTACCCATGCGTGTCCTTAATGACATCAATACCCCACAATGACAATGTGTTCATGGAATGTCAGTGGGGATTGTCAGGGCGAATGTTTGCTTTCTGCATTGTACAGATTATCACCTGGCGAGGTTCACATTCCACGGATCGCAATTTCAGCCGAAAAACGGAATTTGACATTTTTAATTGAAAGTAAACCCAATCGCTACAATCTTTACACTTTAACTCCTCCCTCCAGCCTCCCCTTCAGTCCTGCACAGGTGTACCGGCTCCTCCCCTTCAGTCCTGGACAGGTGTACCGGCTCCTCCCCGTCAGTCTTGCACAGGTGTACCGGCTCCTCCCCTCCAATCTTGCACAGGTGTACCGGCTCCTCCCCTTCAGTCCTGCACAGGTGTACTGGCTCCTCCCCTTCAGTCCTGCACAGATGCACCGGCTCCTCCCCTTCAGTCTTGCACAGGTGTCCCGGCTCCTCCCCTTCAGTCCTGCACAGGTGTACCGGCTCCTCCCCTTCAGTCTTGCACAGGTGTACCGGCTCCTCCCCGTCAGTCTTGCACAGGTGTACCGGCTCCTCCCCTTCAGTCTTGCACAGGTGTACCGGCTCCTCCCCGTCAGTCTTGCAAAATTTTACCGGCTCCTCCCCGTCAGTCTTGCACAGGTGTACCGGCTCCTCCCCGTCAGTCTTGCACAGGTGTCCCGGCTCCTCCCCTTCAGTCTTGCACAGGTGTAGCAGCTCCTCCCTTTCAGTCTAGAACAGGTGTACCGGCTCCTCCCCTTCAGTCTTGCACAGGTGTACCAGCTCCTCCCCTTCAGTCTTGCACAGGTGTACCGCCTCCTCCCCTCCAGTCTTGCACAGGTGTACCGCCTCCTCCCCTCCAGTCTTGCACAGGTGTACCGGCTCCTCCCCTTCAGTCTTGCACAGGTGTACTGGCTCCTCCCCTCAGTCTTGCACAGGTGTACCGGCTCCTCCCCTTCAGTCTTGCACAGGTGTACTGGCTCCTCCCCTCAGTCTTGCACAGGTGTATTGGCTCCTCCCCTTCAGTCTTGCACAGGTGTATTGGCTCCTCCCGATTACTCTGGTTTCACTGCACACTGTGAGCTTCTCACAATGTACAGCAAGTCAGATAGAGGCTGTGTTGTGGTGTGGAGCACTTCTGGCTTCATCTAGCCCTTTCCTACACAGCCTGACTATCCCTGGCCCTACCTTTTTCTTTCATTGGATTTTAGTTACTTCAATCATGGAGGCTCAACATCACATGTGGGCGTTACCCAGGGAGGTCCGCCCACCCCAGTCTAACAACCACCCATTTTGATATTTGCATAACTCCTCCCAAGAGCCCACCCACTGCTTGCATCAGGGCTGAGGGCTCTAGAGAGGAGTACTGAGGCTGCGATGTTTTCAGGAAGCTATGTACAGCACCCTACCGGCTCCTCCCACCAGCCACGATCTACCTGCATTGCGTAGAGAAGCACAGAGACCCAGTGATGGTGTCACCAGGTCTAAAACAGGTTTTGCAATAAAAAAATAGGGGGGGGGGGGATTAGCATGTTGATGAAGGGGGAGGGGGAAACAAGGGAAAGCGGACTAAACTTCAGCTTTAACAGGTAAGGCCTCATGTACAGGAATGGTTTAGCCTCCTAGCATCCATCCCAACCAGGGGAAGACTGACAACTGATGGGGCCCCCGAGCAATAGGGGATCATGGGGCCCCTGTGTCCTTGCCCAAACTCAAAAAAGCCTATGAAAAAGGTACCAGGGGCATCTCATGGGGCCCCCTACTGACACGAGTTTCCAAATGCTCAGTCCACCCCTGATCCCAACATTGGTGGGTTCCAGGTGGAGCGACCAGCCCTGCTGCCATCAGAAGTTCCTGGTAATCCTGCCATGACGATCCTTCATGTTATCGGGTGACAACGGTCGGGCCCAGTCTCCCAGTTGTGCTCCTGCGTTGTCACCCTGTCACCTGGGCTTCTGACGGAGACCACAAGTGATCGTTTCGGGCCACATTTCACAGACACGGTCCACTGTTGTCACCAGCAGGGAATGTCGGCAAAATTATTGACTTGCCTGTCACTCGTTGAGCAGACCCTGATGGTGAATGCTCACGCACTTCATTTTCTAGAGCCGCCTCATCTTCTGCTCAGTTGGCCTCACTACATCGCAGCCCGAGAATAAACGCTTTAATTCGACTTTAATATCAGCGGCTCGCGATGCGACACCCGTAATGGCCACCCGGCAACCTCCGTCTCCCGCTTGTTTGAACTCGGTGACAAATGGCCGTTCCCCGCTCTGCTGCAGATTAATGAGGACTTTAATAGAGGCCATCATTCCGTCCTCAGCGAGAGGGCGCGGGAGGAAGGGAACGGCTCAAATACGGAACACTCCAAGTGGTAATTAATGGCGGAGTCGAGGTGAATATGCTGATCGAAAAATATTGAGATTCTGCTCATATCATCGAATACATTTTCCTGCGTGCAGAGTCGGTGGTAGGCTGAGCCTACAAATGAAGGACTTTGTGCTCCAAAATCTCGCCAGCCCCTCTGCCGGTATGGACAGCTCTCCTGATTGGTTCTTGTGGCTTGTTCAAGCGATGCATTGCTATGCTTAAGTCGAATTCCACCATGCCTCCAGCGTCTACCTAGTTTCCGAGTGCCTCCATGCCAAGAACCCTAGCCTTTCCTTTGCCTCCGTGTCTCTGTGCTGCTTGGGCTCCATGTCTCTACGTGCACCTTAGGGTACCCAATGTCTCCGAGTGTGCCCCAGTGTGCCCTATGTCCCTAAGTGCACCTTATGCACCCCGTGTCTCCAAGTGCACCTCATTTTGCCCCATGTCTCCAAGTGCACCCTGTGCACTCCATGTCTCTAAATGTGCCCCATGTCTACAAGCACCATATGTCTTCCAGTGCACCCCATGTCTTCATGTGCATCTCTGTGCGTCCCATGTCTCAAAGTGTGCCCCAGTGTGCCCTTTGTCACAAAGTCTGCCCTGTGCAACCCCATGTCTCCAAGTGCACTCCAGCATGCCCTATGTCTCTAAGTGTGTCCTAGTGTGCCCCATGTCTCCAAGTGTGCCCCTTGTGTCTCCAAATGCACCCCGGTGTGTCTATATCTCCAAGTGTGCCCCTTGCATCTCCAAATGCACCCCGATGTGCCCCATGTCTCCAAGTGTGCCCCTAGTATCTCCAAATGCACCACACTGTGTCCCATGTCTCCAAGTGTGCCCCTTGTATCTCCAAATGCACCCCAGTGTGGCCCATGTCACTAAGGGTGCCCTGTGTCTTCAAATGCACTCCAGTGTGCCCTATGTCTCCAAGTACTCCCCTTGTATCTCCAAGTGCACCCCAGTGTCCCCTTTGTATGTCCAAATGCACTCCAGTGTATCCCATGTCTCCAAATGCACCTCAGTGTGCCCTATGTCTCCAAGTGCTCTCCTTGTATCTTTAAATGCACCCCAAAGTGTCCCATGTCTCCAAGTGCTCTCCTTGTATCTCCATATGCACCAGAGGGTGTCCCATGTCTCCAAGGGTGCCCCCTGTGTCTCCAAATACACCCAAGTGTGCCCTATGTCTCCAAGTACACCCCTTGTATCTCCAAGTGCATCCCAGTGTTCCCTTTGTATCGCCAAATGCACTCCAGTGTATCCCATGTCTCCCAGTGTGTCCCATGTCTCCAAGGGTGCCCTGTGTCTTCAAATGCCCCCCAGTGTGTCCCATGTCTCCAAGTGTGCCCCTTGTATCTAAAAATGCACCCCAGTGTGTGCTATGTCTCCACATGTACCCCTTGTGTCTCCAAATGCACCCCAGTGTGTCATATGTCTCCACATGTACCCCTTATGTCTCCAAATGTACCCCAGTGTGTCCTATGTCTCCAAGTGTGCCCCTTTTATCTCCAAACGCACCCCAATGTGCCCCATGTCTCCAAGTGTGCCCCTTGTGTTTCCAAATATACCCAGTGTTCCCTATTTTTACATTTGCAACCCTTGTATCTCCAAACGCACCCCGGTTTGCCCCATTTCTCCAATTGTGCCTTGTGTGTCCTTTGTCTCTAAGTGTGTTCCAGTGTGCCCCATGTCTCAAAGTGCACCCCAGTGCCTCCAAGTCTCAAAGCATTCCCCTGTGTACCCCTTGCCTCTGTGCCCTGCATGCCTTATGTCACAGAGTACGCCCTTGTGTCTTCAAGGGCACCCTAGAGCTCCCCATGTCCCCAAGTGCGTCCTGCATGCCCTGCATCTCAGAGTATCCCCTGTGTCTTCCAGTAAACCCCAATGCTCCCCATGTCTCCAAGTGCGTCCTGCATGCCCTGCATCTCAGAGTATGCCCCTGTGTCTTCCATTGAACCCCAGTGCTTCCCATGACTCCAAGTGTTCCCCTGTGCACCTTTTGTCTCCAAGTGCACCCAATGTCTCCAAGTACACCCTGAGTGCCCTGTGTCTCCACGTACACCAATCTGTATCCTGTGTCTCCAAGTGCACTCCTGTGTGCTTCATGTCATCTAGTGTGCCCCTGTGTCCTCCCTGTCTCTAAATGGAGCCCAGTTTGACCCACATCTCCAAATGCACCCCATGCTCCATCCATGGAGCCTCCAGTATGTCCTGCAGTTGTCTGGCCTACTATGCTCCACTGTTGTACCTTCTACTGCCTCTTCCATCAGGTATGATCCTGCAATCACCAGGACTATCCTCCTCTCTGTGGATAAGGGACACTGTCCGGGCGATTACATTTTTTTTTTACTGATTGAGGAGGAGGCATGGTATAGGGCCCCGAAAGCATAGTTCCCGCTTGTTGCAGCATACCTACATGGTAACAGGCTGACTATTTTTGTAGTTTTCTGGAGAACAGCACAACGCCTGCATTTTGCATAGCTGAATGACCACATTTCCTCCTCGCGGTCCTCTTGTTAGTGGTGATCAGGGAAATTTTATACATCTGCTGACTTTACCACAAGGATAATATTCAACTTGTCAACACTTTGCCTTCCTTGGTTTAATTATGAACTGTCCATATTCTGAAGTATCTGTTTGGTTGCTGGAGACGCAGCACGGCCACGGTTTATGCACTTTTGCTAAATAGATTAATTTTAGGGGGGGCCAAATGTAGCCTGTATGAAAAATCACTAATATGTTTTTCCAACTTTCACCAAAAAAACACTTATTAGGTCAACTTATAAAGAGAGTTCTGCACAAAAAACAAATACTATTGTAAGTTTTATATGGAGGCCCATCTCCAGCTTCTGGGCATTTTTTAATATGTTCCTCATCCCCCGAAATTTAAAAATAGGTTTGCAAAGAACTATTCACCCACCCCAAGTCAGAATGGACCATGGTAGGTCGCTAGGTTCTGGAGATGACTTCATGGCCTAGAGCCAGAATGGACCATGGTAGGTGAATATGTTCTGGGGCCAACTTCATGGCCTAGAGCCAGAATGGACCATGGTAGGTGAATATTTTCTGGGGCCTACTTTATGGCCTACAGCCAGAATGGACCATGGTAGGTGAATATGTTCTGGGGCAAACTTCATGGCCTAGATCCAGAATGGACCATGGTAGGTGAATATGTTCGGGGGCCAACTTCATGGCCTAGAGCCAGAATGGACCACAGTGGGTGAATATGTTCTGGGGCCAACTTCACGGCCTAGAGCCAGAATGGACCATGGTAAGTCACTAGGTTCTGGAGCTACATATTTGCCAGCACACCACGGATCGTTAATATGGTCCAAAAAAGGTTTTTATTCCAAAAAGATCACATCACAAAAGAAAGTGCAATGTTTCGAAGCCATGCAGGTCCACTTCGTGGTCCAGAGGCAGAATGGACCATGGTAGGTGAATATGTTCTGGGGCCTACTTCATGGCCTACAGCCAGAATGGACCATGGTAGGTGAATATGTTCTGGGGCCTACTTCATGGCCTACAGCCAGAATGGACCATGGTAGGTGAATATGTTCTGGGGCCTACTTCATGGCCTACAGCCAGAATGGACCATGGTAGGTGAATATGTTCCGGGGCCAACTTCATTGCCTAGAGCCAGAATGGACCATGGTAGGTGAATATGTTCTGGTGCCAACTTCATTGCCTAGAGCCAGAATGGACCATGGTAGGTGAATATGTTCTGGGGCTTAATTCATGGCCTAAGGCCAGAATGGACCATGGTAGGTGAATATGTTCTGGGGCCAACCTCACGGCCTAGAGCCAGAATGGACCATGGTAGGTGAATATGTTCTGGGGCCAACTTCACGGCCTAGAGCCAGAATAAATCATGGTAGGTCACTAGGTTCTGAAGCTACATATTCGCCAGCACACCACAGATCTCTAATATGGTACAAAAAAGGTTTTTATTCCAAAAAGATCACATCACAAAACAAAGTGCAGCGTTTCAAAGCCATGCAGGTCCACTTCGCCTGGCATGTTAGAGTTAGAATCAGAATGGATCTGAAGGTCGAAGGTCCACTTTGTCCAGCGTTTCAGTATTGGTTGGGGTTAAGGTTCCCATTTTGGCGAAGCAAAAGCTTCCAAATTTTCTCTCATGCTACTTTGTAGCTTGGGATCCCCTTTCATGGCCCAGAGCCAGAATGGACCATGGTAGGTCTCTAGGTTCTGGAGCTGACTTGATGGCCTAGAGCCAGAATGGACCATGGTAGGTCACTAGGTTCTGCAGCTACATATTCACCAGCACACCACGGATCACTAATATGGGCCAAAAAGGTTTTTATTCCAAAAAGATCACATCACAAAAGAATGTGCAATGTTTCGAAGCCATGCAGGTACACTTCGTGGTCCAGAGCCAGAATGGACCATGGTAGGTAAATATGCTCTGGTGCCAACTTCATGGCCTAGAGCCACAATGGACCATGGTAGGTGAATATGTTCTGGGGCCAACTTCATGGCCTAGAGCCAGAATGGACCATGGTAGGTCACTAGGTTCTGGAGCTACATATTCGCCAGCACACCACGCATCTCTAATATGGTCCAAAAAAGGTTTTTATCCCAAAAAGATCACATCACAAAACAAAGTGCAACGTTTCGAAGCCATGCAGGTCCACTTCGCCTGGCATGTTAGAGTTAAAATCAGAATGGATCTGAAGGTCGAAGGTCCACTTTGTCCAGCGTTTCAGTATTGGTTGGGGTTAAGGTTACCATTTTGGCAAAACAAAAGCTTCTGAATTTTCTCATTGCTACTTCGTAGCCTGGGATCCCATTTCATGGCCCAGAGCCAAAATGAACTGTGGTAGGTGAATATGTTCTGGGGCCAACTTCATGGCCTAGAGTTAGAATGGACCACGGTAGGTGAATATGTTCTGGGGCTGACTTCATTGTCTAGAGCCAGAATGGACCATGGTAGGTGAATATGTTCTGGGGCCGACTTCATGGCCTAGAGCCAGAATGGACCATGGTAGGTGAATGTGTTCTGGGGCCTACTTCATGGCCTACAGCCAGAATGGACCATGGTAGGTGAACATGTTCTGGGGCCGACTTCATGCCCTAGAGCCAGAATGGACCACGGTAGGTGAATATGTTCTGGGGCCGACTTCAGGCCCACAGCCAGAATGGACCATGGTAGGTGAATATGTTCTGGGGCCTACTTCATGGCCTACAGCCAGAATGGACCATGGTAGGTGAATATGTTCTGGGGCCAACTTCATGGCCTAGAGTTAGAATGGACCACGGTAGGTGAATATGTTCTGGGGCTGACTTCATTGTCTAGAGCCAGAATGGACCATGGTAGGTGAATATGTTCTGGGGCCGACTTCATGGCCTAGAGCCAGAATGGACCATGGTAGGTGAATGTGTTCTGGGGCCTACTTCATGGCCTACAGCCAGAATGGACCATGGTAGGTGAACATGTTCTGGGGCCGACTTCATGCCCTAGAGCCAGAATGGACCACGGTAGGTGAATATGTTCTGGGGCCGACTTCAGGCCCACAGCCAGAATGGACCATGGTAGGTGAATATGTTCTGGGGCCTACTTCATGGCCTACAGCCAGAATGGACCATGGTAGGTGAATATGTTCTGGGACCTACTTCATGGCCTAGAGCCAGAATAAACCATGGTAGGTGAATATGTTCTGGTGCCAACTTCATGGCCTAGAGCCAGAATGGACCATGGTAAGTGAATATGTTCTGGTGCCAACTTCATTGCCTAGAGCCAGAATGGACCATGGTAGGTGAATATGTTCTGGGGCCAACTTGGTAGGTGAATATGTTCTGGTGCCAACTTCATGGCCTAGAGCCAGAATGGACCATGGTAGGTCACTGGGTTCTGGAGCTACATATTCACCAGCACACCACAGATCTCTAATATGGTCCAAAAAAGGTTTTTACTCCAAAAAGATCACATCACAAAAGAAAGTGCAACGTTTCAAAGCCATGCAGGTACACTTCGTGGTCCAGAGCCAGAATGGAGCATGGTAGGTGAATATGTTCTGGTGCCAACTTCATTGCCTAGAGCCAGAATGGACCATGGTAGGTGAATATGTTCTGGGGTCAACTTCATGGCCTACAGCCAGAATGGACCATGGTAGGTGAATATGTTCTGGTGCCAACTTCATGGCCTAGAGCCAGAATGGACCATGGTAGGTGAACATGTTCTGGGGCCGACTTCATGCCCTAGAGCCAGAATGGACCACGGTAGGTGAATATGTTATGGGGCCGACTTCAGGCCCACAGCCAGAATGGACCATGGTAGGTGAATATGTTCTGGGGCCTACTTCATGGCCTACAGCCAGAATGGAGCATGGTAGGTGAATATGTTCTGGGGCCTACTTCATGGCCTACAGCCAGAATGGACCATGGTAGGTGAATATGTTCTGGGACCTACTTCATGGCCTAGAGCCAGAATAAACCATGGTAGGTGAATATGTTCTGGTGCCAACTTCATGGCCTAGAGCCAGAATGGACCATGGTAAGTGAATATGTTCTGGTGCCAACTTCATTGCCTAGAGCCAGAATGGACCATGGTAGGTGAATATGTTCTGGTGCCAACTTGGTAGGTGAATATGTTCTGGTGCCAACTTCATGGCCTAGAGCCAGAATGGACCATGGTAGGTCACTGGGTTCTGGAGCTACATATTCACCAGCACACCACAGATCTCTAATATGGTCCAAAAAAGGTTTTTACTCCAAAAAGATCACATCACAAAAGAAAGTGCAACGTTTCGAAGCCATGCAGGTCCACTTCGTGGTCCAGAGCCAGAATGGAGCATGGTAGGTGAATATGTTCTGGTGCCAACTTCATGGCCTACAGCCAGAATGGACCATGGTAGGTGAATATGTTCTGGGGCTGACTTCATGGCCTACAGCCAGAATGGACCATGGTAGGTGAATATGTTCTGGGGCCTACTTCATGGCCTACAGCCAGAATGGACCATGATAGGTGAATATGTTCTGGTGCCAACTTCATTGCCTAGAGCCAGAATGGACCATGGTAGGTGAATATGTTCTGGTGCCAACTTCATTGCCTAGAGCCAGAATGGACCATGGTAGGTGAATATGTTCTGGTGCCAACTTCATGGCCTACAGCCAGAATGGACCATGGTAGGTGAATATGTTCTGGTGCCAACTTCATGGCCTACAGCCAGAATGGACCATGGTAGGTGAATATGTTCTGGTGCCTACTTCATGGCCTACAGCCAGAATGGACCATGGTAGGTGAATATGTTCTGGGGCCTACTTCATGGCCTACAGCCAGAATGGACCATGGTAGGTGAATATGTTCTGGGGCCTACTTCATGGCCTACAGCCAGAATGGACCATGGTAGGCCACTACGTTCTGGAGCTACATATTCGCCAGCACACCACGGATCTCTAATATGGTCCAAAAAATAGAATGGAACATAGTAGGTTACTAGGCCCTGGAGTTGAGTTGGAGTGGAGGTGCTTCTCAACACACATGAACACGCCCCTCACTGCGCACTGACGTAAGCCTGTTAAACAATCTGCAACAGACCGGAGCGGCGTGAATGGGCCCTTAAAATAAGTCAGCATTCAATTAATTTTTCGGCAGCAAATCCAGCGTAATTAAAGTAAAATGTCTGAGTAGATGGAATTAAAGTCGTAGTTTAATGCGTTTCTTTCTGGGATCTGCAGTTAATTACATAATCGTAGAAAGCCGGTTCTGAAACACATCCATGGTAGAATTGGCAGAGACTCCTTTTTTTGTTCTCATTTAATTTTTTTTCCAGTAGAGATGAGAAAAACTGAGTGTTTGAAATTTTCCTATAATTCCACTAAAAATCAGTTTTATCAACATTTCCCCTTTTTAGCAAAAATGTATTGGACTCAATGGGGAATGAAAATTAAATCTGCTTCCCCCTCCCCCCATCTGCATGATAAAAAAGTATTTAAATAAAACCTGTTTTTTTTCTTATTTTTTTCTTATTTTATATATTTATTAATGATACTATTTATAATTTTTTATTATTTAATATATTTATTAATGATATTATTTATCATTTTTATTATTTATTATATTTATTAATGATATTATTTATCATTTTTATTATTTATTATATTTATTAATGATATTATTTATCATTTTTATTATTTATTATATTTATTAATGATATTATTTATCATTTTATTATTTATTATATTTATTAATGATATTATTTATCATTTTTATTATTTATTATATTTATTAATGATATTATTTATAATTTTATTATTTATTATATTTATTAATGATATTATTTATAATTTTTTATTATTTATTATATTTATTAATGATATTATTTATAATTTTATTATTTATTATATTTATTAATGATATTATTTATCATTTTTATTATTTATTATATTTATTAATGATATTATTTATAATTTTATTATTTATTATATTTATTAATGATATTATTTATAATTTTTTATTATTTATTATATTTATTAATGATATTATTTATAATTTTATTATTTATTATATTTATTAATGATATTATTTATCATTTTTATTATTTATTATATTTATTAATGATATTATTTATAATTTTATTATTTATTATATTTATTAATGATATTATTTATAATTTTTATTATTTATTATATTTATTAATGATATTATTTATCATTTTTATTATTTATTATATTTATTAATGATATTATTTATCATTTTTATTATTTATTATATTTATTAATGATATTATTTATAATTTTATTATTTATTATATTTATTAATGATATTATTTATATTTTATTATTTATTATATTTATTAATGATATTATTTATCATTTTTATTATTTATTATATTTATTAATGATATTATTTATCATTTTTATTATTTATTATATTTATTAATGATATTATTTTAAATTTTTCTTATTTAATATGTTTATTTTACAATTTATTTATTTTTTCTTTGTTTTTTTATATATTTTTTATTTTATAATTTACTTTTTTCCTTATTTTATATTTTTTTTGGACTTGTTCTTGTGCCAAAACTCGGCCTTTAATCAGACTCATTATTTTCTAATTGTTTCACAGAAAGAAACCAAAAAACAGACAATGGAAACAAAACAAAAGAAATACGTAAATTAAAAAAATTCTAAATGTAAAAAAAAATCTGCAAGAAAAATTCTCATAAACCTCATAATGAGCAAAACTGAGACCCTTTGGCTTCTGCAAGATTCCTCCGATGGAGAGATCGGTCTGGCAGCTACACGGTGAATTCAATTCCGCCGAAATCCCTTCTCCCCCCCCCTCTAGTGTTTTCTTTATCCGTCTATAAACGATATTCAGGATGTTTGTGACCCAGCGTGAGTCTAACCAGTAGAAAGTGAGATCCTTCCTTCACCATTCTGACACATCTGTTTTCTGTGAGTTGTTTCGGCACCGAAAACGTCTGGGTCGACTTTTACACGTGCTTGTATATTTCTATCGGTGTATCTCAGCGTGGGTCTAGTGATGACAAGGCTCTCCCATGCTGGGAGGAGGAGGAGGATGGAGGATCTGTTTGTTTGAAAAGACTCTTACCCAACGTTGGATGACAGCGATCAGGTAGAAGGAAACAGCTGGAACCAGAAATGATCAAATACGCCGAGGAATTCTTCGTTCTTCAGATGAGGAGAACGCTCAATGTCATTGTCTCCTCGATCTGAACCCCTCCGTATAATTAGCATCCAAAAGGCTTTGTTCTCTATTTATATGTTTTGGTCGAGTTTTTTTTTTCGGAGCTGAAGGATCAATTCCCATAATTGAAAACGGGGAGGTCCGGGCATGGGGGAGGTAAATCAACGTAAAGGAGGACAAGACTCATATAAAGCATCCATTCTCAACCAAGGTTCCATGGAACCATGGGGTTCCTTCAGAGGTTTCTAGGGGTTGCTTGGGCTGTGATTTTTTGACCTCCCATTTGATGGTGCTTGCAAAGTTCTGGGGCCAACAGCAGGACATCAATCTCCTCTTCTCGTCCTTTTGGCTAGGATCAAGTGTAGCATCTGTTCTTATCGGTGTCTAGTAGGCATCATTCTGGCCTTTTGGTAAGACTTGCTGGCTGTACAGTACCCCTGATGGTATGATGGGTTCCTGAGGAGCCTTTCTTAGGAATCCAAGGAGCGTGCACCATGCAAGGTGTGGGTGGGTAGTACTCTCTTGGCGAGGAGGGTTCGATGGTGCCCAGTTCCTCAGAATTTGAGCAGTGCTACCTGGTCTGGTAGGACTTGCTGGCTGTACAGTACCCCTGCTGGTATGATGGGGTCCTGAGGAGTCTTTTTTAGGAATCCAAGGAGCTTGCACCATGCAAGGTGTGGGTTGGTAGTACTCTCTTGGCATGGAGGGTTCGCTGGTGCCCAGTTCCTCAGAATTTGAGCAGTGCTACCTGGTCTGGTAGGACTTGCTGGCTGTATAGTATTCCTGCTGGTTTGATGGGGTCCTGAGGAGCCTTTCTTAGGAATCCAAGGAGTGTGAACCATGCAAGGTGTGGGTGGGTAGTACTCTCTTGGCATGGAGGGTTCGATGGTGCCCAGTTCCTCAGAATTTGAGCAGTGCTACCTGGTCTGGTAGGACTTGCTGGCTGTACAGTACCCCTGCTGGTATGATGGGGTCCTGAGGAGCCTTTCTTAGGAATCCAAGGAGCGTGCACCATGCAAGGTTTGGGTGGGTAGTACTCTCTTGGCGCGGAGGGTTCCATGGTGCCCAGGTCCTCCTAATTTGAGCAGTGCTACCTAGTCTGGTCAAGGCTTGGGAAGGCAGAGAACCTGCAGTGTCTGTGACCCCCTGGGATTTGGTTGCCCCAGGGGTGCTTTTAGTAGCACTGTGGGCCTGGGAAACCCACTGTGTGAATGAGGTCACATCGCCACTCTTTTTTTTGGCACTGCACCTCTAAAGCTAGGCCTTTTGGTCAAAACTGGGGCAGTTTTTGTCACCAGGCGGCAAAGCCTTGCCAGTGCACTTGTACTGGTGCCTATTTATTTAAATAATTTTTCTCTCCACGTGTTTGTCACTATGCACATTTGTCAGTGTTTCTGTGCACTTGGATGGAGGGTGTGGGCCTACATTGAAGTCTAGGTTGGGATGGGAGGCCATCAGGTCCCTTCCTCCCTTGAACTGGGGGGGGGGGGTCTCTCTTCGGGAGAGCCCCTCACCTAGTACTTGGTGGTTGGCTAGGGCTGAGGGAACAGCCAGGCTTTTGGATTGATGGGTCAGTTGTGTACCTTGCCCCCATCAGGGGTCTTGTGCCTCAGGAGGTTAGGGTAAGGTCCTACTTCTTCGAGAGGTGGACTAGGGGATGGTATGGGATGGGTGGCCATCAGGTCTCTTCCTCCCTTGAACTGGGGGGTCTCTCTTCGGGAGAGCCCCTCACCTAGTACTTGGCGGTTGGTTAGGGCTGAGGGAACAGCCAGGCTTTTGGATTGATGGATAAATTGTGACCCTTGCCCCCGTCAGGAGTTTTGTGCCTCGGGGGTTAGGGTAAGGTCCTACTTCTTCATGAGGTGGACTAGGGGGTGGTATGGGATGGGTGGCCATCTGGTCCCTTCCTCCCTTGAACTGGGGGGTCTCTCTTCTGGAGAGCCCCTCACCTAGTACTTAGCGGTTGGCTAGGGCTGAGGGAACAGCCAGGTTTTTGGATTGATGGATCAATTGTGAACCTTGCCCCCTGTCAGGAGTTTTGTGCTTCAGGGGGTTAGGGTAAGGTCTTACTTCTTCGAGAGGTGGACTAGGGGATGGTATGGGATGGGTGGCCATCAGGTCCCTTCCTCCCCTGAACTGGGGGGTCTCTCTTTGAGAGAGCCCCTCACCTAGTACTTGTCAGTTGGCTAGGGCTGAGGGGACAGCCAGGCTTTTCATGGGGCCCCCTACTGACCCCGGGCCCTCGGGCAGTGCCCGAGTTTCCAAATGGTCAGTCCGCCACTGCCTCCCGGTGAGGTCTTTCTAATGATGATGATGTTCGTCCATTGTGTTCGAAGAGGACCTTGACATCTAACAGGTAATGGGCTGACCACGGTGTGTCCATAGGTGGCTGGTAAGGCCTATACTGGCACGAAATGTTCTGCCACATATGTGGGCACCACTGTTGCAGCATTTGCAGCTCTGGCTTTGTGGAGCGCTTGCTTCTCTCGTGCTATGGTTTTTATTCTCTCCTCAAATGTTTGGCAACCTTGGTGGATCAACACGACCATGTCGATCAATCTTGTGCCAGGTTTTCCCAGGAGTTGATGTCAATATCCAGGTATTTGATACCACAGCCTACCTTCCGAGGTCTAGTGGTGTCCACATCCATCAGAATGCTCAACCTGAGACAGCACCTTACTAAAGTTTTCTTTTTAAAGGTGGTCATTTGTGGAAGCCGCAGAAGAACCTCGAAAAACAAGACCTCCATGGACGCCATTCATCGGTCTAATTATAATTCAGCATTGCGTGTTTTTTATTTTTTCCTCTCGAAGAACGGCATTCAGGTGTAACACCAAGCCATTGAACCTTTGTGTTAATTTTGGCCCACGGGGCTCCAAATGCAAGCGCTGGCATCTTTATGCGCCGCATCACAGCGTGGTTTTAGTTCTCTCTTCATAGCAGAGATCAAACAGCTGAAATGTTCGAGCCACCCGTCCAACAAAGCTCGCGGCGACCCTTTTTTTTTTTTTGGCAGCGCGGTCCTTCATTTTTCATGCAAATGCCTCCGCTTTGTTCCCGTCTCTACATCTCGGGTTTTGAGCAATTAGGGAAACCTTAAGCAAGAGAGGTATATGGATGTCTGCGCCTGGAGCTCATCAGTATGTACACATCAGTAAAAGGGCACTGGAACAACTGAAATGTTAGGAAGCCAGCATCACATGACTGCTTTTAGAGTCGTCTTTTTGGAATTCGCTCGCTCCCTACTTGACAGAAGAGCATTCATGCGTCGTGTCTCTCTTCGGATGATCACATTCATCTCTTCGTATAGCCGTAGCTCAGCCTCTCAAAAACTTTTAATGTAAACGAACCCTTCAAATAAGTTTCGGGTCGAAGGGAACGCCTGATTACCATATCTACAGCTCGGGGTACGTTGGCGTGAACACGAAGTTGAGATGTAGGAATGAATAAAAGGATACGGAATGTGACATACTTTAGGTATTTATCACCCAGGGTTGCTCTATATTATGCAAATATATTCATAATAATGAAACTAAACAATAATAACGGCCTGAAAAGAAAATTGTGTTCCCTTTCTTTGGTCTTTGGAACAATGCTTCCGCACATTGGTTGTCAGTGGAGAGGAGCCTCTTTAGTTTGATGGTCAGTGGAGAAGGAACCCTATAGTTTGGTGGTCAGTGGAGAAAGGCCTCTTTAGATTGGTGCTCAGTGGAGAAGGGCCTCTTTAGATTGGTGATCAGTGGAGAAGGAACCCTATAGTTTGGTGGTCAGTGGAGAAGGAACCCTATAGTTTGGTGGTCAGTGGAGAAGGGCCTCTTTAGACTGGTGATCAGTGGAGAAGGGTCGTTTTATATTCATGGTCAGTGGAGAAGGGACCCCATAGATTGGTGCTCAGTGGAGAAGGGCCTGTTTAGATTGGTGCTCAGTGGAGAAGGGTCATTTTATATTCATGGTCAGTGGAGAAGGGACCCCATAGTTTGGTGCTCAGTGGAGAAGGGCCTGTTTAGATTGGTGCTCAGTGGAGAAGGAACCCCATAGTTTGGTGGTCAGTGGAGAAGGGCCTCTTTAGATAGGTGCTCCGTGGAGAAGGGTCGTTTTACATTCATGGTCAGTGGAGAAGGGACCATAGAGATTGGTGCTCAGTGGAGAAGGGTCTCTTTAGCTTGGTGGTCAGTGGAGAAGGAACCCTATAGTTTGGTGGTCAGTGGAGAAGGGCCTCTTTAGATAGGTGCTCTGTGGAGAAGGGTCGTTTTACATTCATGGTCAGTGGAGAAGGAACCATAGAGATTGGTGCTCAGTTGGGAAGGGCCTCTTTAGTTTGGTGGTCAGTGGAGAAGGAACCCTATAGTTTGGTGGTCAGTGGAGAAGGGGCTCTTTAGATCGGTGATCAGTGGAGAAGGGTCGTTTTATATTCATGGTCAGTGGAGAAGGGACCCCATAGTTTGGTGCTCAGTGGAGAAGGGCCTCTTTAGATAGGTGCTCCGTGGAGAAAGGTCGTTTTACATTCATGGTCAGTGGAGAAGGGACCATAGAGATTGGTGCTCAGTGGGGAAGGGCCTCTTTAGTTTGGTGGTCAGTGGAGAAGGAACCCTATAGTTTGGTGGTCAGTGGAGAAGGGCCTCTTTAGATCGGTGATCAGTGGAGAAGGGTCGTTTTATATTCATGGTCAGTGGAGAAGGGACCCCATAGTTCGGTGCTTAGTGGAGAAAGGCCTGTTTAGATTGGTGGTCAGTGGAGAAGGAACCCCATAGTTTGGTGGTCAGTGGAGAAGGGACTCTTTAGATAGGTGCTCCGTGGAGAAGGGTCGCTTTACATTTATGGTCAGCGGAGAAGGGACCATAGAGATTGGTGCTCAGTGGAGAAGGGACTCTTTAGATTGGTGGTCAGTGGAGAAGGGCCTCTTTAGATTGATGATCAGTTGAGAAGACCCTTTTTGGTGAACGGGGGTCCTGACTGATGAAAGAAAGGCATAAGATAAGGAGTTGAAAATGAAGCTAAGAGTTATTCTCTGTTGTGACTAGAAGGAATGGAAAGGCTGAAGCTACCTAAAAATGAGTAAGGGATGGTCACACTAACCCAAGATTTCTCCAGCTGATAGACAAGTCTCACCTTCCCTCTTTTTTTTTTTTTAGTGTATAGCCACAGCTCAATAGGCAGTGTTACCAGCATTTAATATGGATAGCAATGCCCTGTGCGGGCTCTGGGTCATCAGACACCTGCCAAGAACTTATGGGATATTATGGAGTTGGGCACTCAGAGTTCTTCTGAGGTTCCTATCCAAGTGGACATCTCTCATTTGTTGGCGGTTTTGATTTGTAAAGAGGTCTTAAGAAAATCAATAAACCTGTGGCCTTGTCCTTTCCAACATCCCTTTCCGCAGCAGAGGCTGATCTGTGTCAGACATTTGCAATAACAGACACCGGGACTTACATGATAGAGTCATCGGAGAAGGACCTTGTTAGCTTGGTGGTCAATGGAGAAAGGTCCCTATAGCTTTATGGTCAGTCAAGAAGGGCCCATTTAGATTGGTGGTGAATGGAGAAGCACTCATTTACATTTGTGGTGTAGGAACCCCCCCACATTGGTGTCCAGTGGAGAAGGGCCTCTTTATATTTGTGGTCAATAGAGAAGGGCCCTATAGATTGGTGGTCACTGGAGAAGGGTCCATTTACATTGGTGGTCAGTAGAGTCCCCACACATTGGTTGTTAGTGAATAAGGGCCCCTTTAGATTGGTGGTCAGTGGAGAAGGAACCTTATAGATTGGTGGTCAGTGGAGGAGACCCCGTTTACACTTGTGATCAGTGGAGCACCAACACATTGGCTGTCAGTGGAGAAAGGACTCTTTAGATTGGTGATCAATGAGGAAGGGCCTCTTTAGATTGGTGGTCAGTGGAGAAGGGTCACTTTAGGTTGGTGGTCAGAGGAGAAGGGCCACTTTAGGGCATCTCGGTGCAGGAAGTAGATGGTGACCCTGGATAATGCCTAGATGGTTCAGTCTTCTGGAGTCCTTCTGGAGAGAAGAGTAGACAAAGGAATTGTCAGGGGTGCATTGACACATTCCTTAGATATCTGATGACAGGTCAAAGTAGATAGAAGAAAACACGGTCAGGCAAGTTCTCACTGACAATTACCGTGCCATCTGTATGGGGAGGGAGGAAGGTCCTAAGGCTGGGCACAGCTGGGTGGTCTGTGCCCTTAATTACAGCCTTGTGGTGACATCAACATTAATGAGCAGGAAGCAGGGGATGGCTTCAGAAAAGAATAATTGCAGTGTATGGCAAAGTAATTACAAGGTGTGTCGGCTCTGACATTAAATATTCCGCGCTGCCACCGTAACCTTTGTGCCGTCACTGCGCGCCTGCCGGCGGTCTGGAGGTGAGGAGGAATTACCGCCATATAAATAATTGTTTTCCATTCATCTCTCCTTCTTCCGAGGGACGCAGGCTTCGCTTGTGGGGCGGCTTTTAAGGACGGTTAGTCTACGCCGAACATACGCTGATAAATGAGGTTGACCTTGAAAGTGAGCCGCAGATTCATGTCCTTGGGTGATCGCTAATGAGGGAGGAAAAGGGAGGATCGCCGGACTCGTCGTAACAATTTCCATAAAAAAGGAAGAAGAAGAGGGAGAACGCAGAGACTTCCATTCCAGAAGGCCGCAAATATCTCCATCCCGAAAGTGTGGTGGATGTCATGGGACCTGAGAGATGACCCAACTGGAGGGAAGGTTCCATTCGAATTATTCCATGGTCCCCGGTGCAGATCCATATGGACCGAGCTGGTTGTAATAAATGGATTCGGTATTCAGAAGTGTTTGATGATAAACACGAAGAATTGTTGGTCTGAGACCATTAACACCTGAAGTGGTTGTAAGCCTCAGGCATGAAATACACTATATTGCCAAAAGTATTGGGCCCGCCCCACAAATCATGTGATTCAAGTGTTCCAATCCCCCCAAATCATGTGATTCAAGTGTTCCAATCCCCCCAAATCATGTGATTCAAGTGTTCCAATCCCCCCCAAATCATGTGATTCAGGCGCTCCAATCCCCACCATATCATGTGATTCAGGTGCTCCAATCCCCTCCATATCATGTGATTCAGGTGTTCCAATCCCCTCCATATCATGTGATTCAAGTGTTCCAATCCCCTCCATATCATGTGATTCAGGTGTTCCAATCCCCTCCATATCATGTGATTCAAGTGTTCCAATCCCCTCCAGATCATGTGATTCAGGTGTTCCAATCCCCCCCAATCATGTGATTCAGGTGTTCCAATCCCCTCCCAATCATGTGATTCAGGTGTTCCAATCCCCTCCATATCATGTGATTCAGGTGTTCCAATCCCCTCCAGATCATGTGATTCAGGTGTTCCAATCCCCTCCCAATCATGTGATTCAGGTGTTCCAATCCCCTCCATGGACACAGGTGTATACAATCAAGCCCCTAGGCATGCAGACGGCTTCTACAAACATTGGTGAAAGAATGGGTCGCTCTCAGGAGCTCAGTGGCTCCAAGCGTGGTCCCGTGATAGGTGGCCACCTGGGCAATAAGTCCATCCATGACATTTCCTGGCTACTAAATATTCCACGCTCAACTGTTAGTGGGATTATAACAAAGTGGAAGCCACTGGGAACAACAGCCACTCAGCCACCAAGTGGTGGGTCACGTCACATGACAGGGCGGGGTCAGCGCATGCACAGAAGTCGCCAACTGTCTGCAGAGTCAATATCTAAAGACCTCCAAACTTGGTGTGGCCTTCAGATGAGCCCAACAACAGTGTGTAGAGAGCTTCATGGAATGGGTTTCCATGGCCGAGCAGCTGCATCCAAGCCTTCCATCACCAAGTGCAATGCAAAGCGTCGGATGCCGTGGTGTAAAGCACGCCACCACTGGACTCTAGAGCAGAGGAGACGTGTTCTTTGGAGTGACCAATCATGCTTCTCTGTCTGGCAATCCGATGGACGTGTCTGGGTTTGGCGGTGGCCAGGAGAAAGGGACTTGCCTGACTGCATTGTGCCAAGTGTAAAGTTTGGTGGAGGGGGGATTATGGTGGGGTTGTTTTTCAGGGGTTGGACTTGGCCCCCTAGTTCCAGTGAAGGGAACTCTTAAGGTGACATTTTGGACAATTTCATACTCCCAACTTTGTGGGAAGAGTTTGGGGATGGCCCCTTTCTGTTCCAACATGACTGCACACCAGTGCACAAAGCAAAGTCCATAAAGACATGGAGGAGCCAGTTTGGGGTGGAGGAACTTGACTGTCCTGCACAGAGTCCTGACCTCAACCCCATAGAACACCTTTGGGATGAATTAGAGCGGAGACTGCGAGCCAGGCCTCCTCCCCCGACATCAGTGCCTGACCTGACAAATGTGCTTCTGGAAGAATGGTCCAACCTTCCCATAGACACCCTCCTAAACCTTGTGGACGGCCTTCCCAGAAGAGTTGAAGCTGTTATAGCTCAATATTGGACCCTACAAACTAAGACTGGGGGGCCATTAAAGGTCATGTGCGTGGAAAGGGCGGGGCCAACTCAATATTGAACCCTACGGACTAAGACTGGGGGGGTCATTAAAGGTCATGTGAGTGGGAAGGCTGGCGGACCAATACTTGGGGCAATATAGTCTATGAACAAAGCATATCCCTCTATAGTGTGTACTTGTTTCAATCCAGAGCACTAAGTGTCATTTCTGTCTGCTGAACCCTCCTCACTGACCTCTGCAATGTGTAATTTTAACTCTCCTCCCACTTTTTTCTGACAGCTCAGACAAGCTTTATAAATTTTGGTCTTCGAACGGCTGTGTATATATATATATATATATATATATATATAAAATTATATTTTGCTTTCCCTGGTTCCTTCCTCGCCCTCATCAATATAATAATTAAATTTTTAGTTTTTAGTGTACACCTTATTTTAATCCTAGAGGTGTCATTACTGGGCCTCTGTGTTTCTCTACGCAATCATGGCTGGTGGGAGGGGCCAGCAGGGTGCTGTACATGGCTTCCTGAAAACATCCCAGCACCCTGGCTTGGCAATGCTCCCAGGGCCTTCAGTCCTGAGGCATGCAGTGGGAGGAGCTAATGCCTTGATGTGTGGGTGTCAGTCTGGAGAAGTGGGCGTTTCGAGGCAGGCTGTATTGGCATGAAGACCACCCTAGGTAACCCATGTGATGCTGAGTCTCCATGATGGAAATGCATGTATTAATAATCCTTGATGGGATGTCAGTCTGGAAGGGTGGGCACAGCTAGGCGGGTTGCGTAGGTCCAGGTTACGCCCACTTGTGAGCCACCATGATTGAAAGGACTGAAATCCAATGAATGAAAGTGGTGGGACCAGAGGCAGTCAAGGCTGGGGAGAAACGGGGCTTGATGATGTCCTCCAGCAAGGAGGCAGGTTCTATCTGACTTTCAGCAGCCTGTAAGGGCACTGCAACTCCGCCACATTCCTCTAGTGCGTCGGGGGGGGGGGGGGGGGGGCATTAAAAAATGAATGGGTTCATGGTGCATTGCTGCAATGAATAACATTGCTGATCTCCTGCAGCCTCTTTGCTGCCATTTGCTGGCATTTCTCAGGGCCGGTGACAACAGTGGAAAATGTAATTTGCATTAAAATGGCCGCTTGTAGTCTCCAATGGAAGCCCATGTGACAGGGTGACAACGCAGGAGAACAATTGGGAGATAGGAGCAGAGCGTTGTCACCATATAACAGGAAGTGCCTGAACAAGGACCTTCATGGCAGGATCACCAGAGTGACAACACAGAAGCAAAATTGGGAGACAAGGAGAGAGCGTTGTTACCCTTGGCCTCAGGCTTGGGTTTGGTCCAAAGTTAGCTGTCATTGTTGGGCCCTGCAACTGATGCTTATAGTCTCTATTGGAAGCCCGTATGACAAGGTGACAACACAGGAGAACAACTGGGAGCAGGGGCGGACTGACCATTTGGGAACTCGGGCACTGCCCGAGGGCCCTAGGTCAGTAGGGGGCCCCATGAGATGCCCCTGGTACCTTTGATAGGCTTTTTTGGGTGTGTTTTGAGTGTGGGTGAGGACACAGGGGCCCCATGATCCCCTATTGCCCGGGGGCCCCATGAGTTGTCAGTCCACCCCTGACTGGGAGACAAGGACCGAACACTGTGACCCTATACCAGGAAGAACCTGAATGAGGATCTTAATGGTAGGATCACCAGTAGTGATGGACTTGGGTTTCAGGCTTGGGTTTGGTCCACAGCTGTCATTGCAACTGATGGGAAGCTTGAAGTCTCTACTGAAAGCCCGTGTAATGGGGTGACAACACAGGAGAACAATTGAGAGACAGGGACCGAGCATTGTCACTCTAAAAGAGGAAGAGCCTGAGTGAGGATCTTCATGTTAGGATCACCAGTAGTGATGAGCTTGGGTTTCGGGCTTGGGCTTGGTCCTCAGCTAGCTGTCATTGCTGGGCCCCACGATTTAATGGGATACTTGTAATCTTCATTGGAAGCTCATGTGACAAGGTGCCAATGCAGAAGAAAAATTGGGAGTCAGGGACCGAACATTGTCACCCTCAGGGGCGAACTGACCATTTGGAAACTCGGGCACTGCCTGAGGGCCCGGGGTCAAAGGGGGGCCCCATGAGATGCCCCTGGTACCTTTTTCATAGGCTTTTTTGAGTTTGGGCAAGGACACAGGGGCCCCATGATCCCCTATTGCTCGGGGACCCCATGAGTTGTCAGTCCGCCCCTGGTTACCCTATAACAGGAAGAGCCTGAATAAAGACCTTCATGGCAGGATCACCAGAAGTGAAGAGTTTGTTTTTCGGGCTTGGTCCACAGCTGTCATTGCAACTGATGGGATACTTGTAGTCTTCATTGGAAGCCCATGTGGCAAGGTGAAAATATAGGAGAAAAATTGAGAGACAGGGATGGAGCGTAGTCACCCTATAACAGGAAGTCCCTGAATGAGGATCTTCATGTTAGGATCACCAGTAGTGATGAGCTTGGGTTTGGTCCAAAGTTAGCTGTCATTGCTGGGCCCCACAACTGATGGGATGCTTGTAGTCTCCAGTGGAAGCCCATGTGACACGGTGACAAGACAAAAGAGAACATTTGGGTGATAGGGACTGAGCGTTGTCACTCCATAACAGTAGGAACAAGGAACGTTATGACAGGATCAGCAGTAGTGAAGAGCTTGAGTTTTGGGCTTGGATTTGATCCAAATTTAGCTCTCATTGCTGGGCCCAGCAACTGATGGGATGCTTGTAGTCGCCATTGGAAGCCCATGTGGCAAGGTGAAAATATAGGAGAAAAATTGAGAGACAGGGATGGAGCGTAGTCACCCTATAACAGGAAATGCCTGAATGAGGATCTTCATGTTAGGATCACCAGTAGTGATGAGCTTGGGTTTTGGGCTTGGATTTGATCCAAATTTAGCTGTCATTGCTGGGCCCTGCAACTGATGGGATGCTTGTAGTCGCCATTGGAAGCCCGTGTTACAAGGTGGCAATGCAGGAGAACAATTGGGAGACAGGGACCAAGCGTTGTCACTCTATAACAGGAAATGCCTGAATGAGGACCTTCATGGCAGGATCACCGGAAGTGATGAGCTTAGGTTTTGGGCTTGGGTTGGATCCAAAGTTAGCTGTCATTGCTGGGCCCAGCAACTGATGGGATGCTTGTAGTCACCATTGGAAGCCCATCTTACAAGGTGGCAATGCAGGAGAACAATTGGGAGACAGGGATAGGGGGGTTGTATCCTATACCAGGAAGAATCTGAAGGAGGACTTTCATGGCAGGATCACCATTAGTGATGAGCTTGGGTTTCGGGGTTGGGTTTGAAGTTATCTGTCATTGCTGGGCCCAGCAACTGATGGGATGCTTGTAGTCACCATTGGAAGCCTGTGTGACAAGGTGACAATTGGGTTTGGTCCAAAGTTAGCTGTCATTGCTGGGCCCCACAACTGATGGGATACTTGTAGTCTTCATTGGAAGCCCATGTGGCAAGATGACAATATAGGAGAACAATTGAGAGACAGGGATGGAGCGTAGTCAACCTATAACAGGAAGTGCCTGAATGAGGATCTTCATGTTAGGATCCCCAGTAGTGATGAGCTTGGGTTTGATCCAAAGTTAGCTGTCATTGCTGGGCCCCACAACTGATGGGATACTTGTAGTCTCCAGTGGAAGCCCATGTGACACGGTGACAAGACAAAAGAGAACATTTGGGTGATAGGGACTGAGCGTTGTCACTCCATAACAGTAGGAGCAAGGAACGTTATGACAGGATCACCAGTAGTGAAGAGCTTGAGTTTTGGGCTTGGATTTGATCCAAATTTAGCTGTCATTGCTGGGCCCTGCAACTGATGGGATGCTTGTAGTCGCCATTGGAAGCCCATGTTACAAGGTGGCAATGCAGGAGAGCAATCGGGAGACAGGGTCCAAGCTTTGTCACTCTATAACAGGAAATGCCTGAATGAGGATCTTCATGGCAGGATCACCGGAAGTGATGAGCTTAGGTTTTGGGCTTGGGTTGGATCCAAAGTTAGCTGTCATTGCTGGGCCCTGCAACTGATGGGATGCTTGTAGTCGCCATTGGAAGCCCATGTTACAAGGTGGCAATGCAGGAGAGCTATCGGGAGACAGGGTCCAAGCTTTGTCACTCTATAACAGGAAATGCCTGAATGAGGATCTTCATGGCAGGATCACCGGAAGTGATGAGCTTAGGTTTTGGGCTTGGGTTGGATCCAAAGTTAGCTGTCATTGCTGGGCCCAGCAACTGATGGGATGCTTGTAGTCACCATTGGAAGCCCATGTTACAAGGTGGCAATGCAGGAGAACAATTGGGAGACAGGGATAGGGGGGTTGTATCCTATACCAGGAAGAATCTGAAGGAGGACTTTCATGGCAGGATCACCATTAGTGATGAGCTTGGGTTTCGGGGTTGGGTTTGAAGTTATCTGTCATTGCTGGGCCCAGCAACTGATGGGATGCTTGTAGTCACCATTGGAAGCCCGTGTGACAAGGTGACAATTGGGTTTGGTCCAAAGTTAGCTGTCATTGCTGGGCCCCACAACTGATGGGATACTTGTAGTCTTCATTGGAAGCCCATGTGGCAAGATGACAATATAGGAGAACAATTGAGAGACAGGGATGGAGCGTAGTCAACCTATAACAGGAAGTGCCTGAATGAGGATCTTCATGTTAGGATCCCCAGTAGTGATGAGCTTGGGTTGGATCCAAAGTTAGCTGTCATTGCTGGGCCCCACAACTGATGAAATACTTGTAGTCTCCAGTGGAAGCCCATGTGACACGGTGACAAGACAAAAGAGAACATTTGGGTGATAGGGACTGAGCGTTGTCACTCCATAACAGTAGGAGCAAGGAACTTTATGACAGGATCACCAGTAGTGAAGAGCTTGAGTTTTGGGCTTGGATTTGATCCAAATTTAGCTGTCATTGCTGGGCCCAGCAACTGATGGGATGCTTGTAGTCGCCATTGGAAGCCCGTGTGACAAGGTGACAATGCAGGAGAACAATTGGGAGACAGGGACCAAGCGTTGTCACTCTATAACAGGAAATGCCTGAATGAGGACCTTCATGGCAGTGATGAGCTTAGGTTTCGGGCTTGGGTTGGATCCAAAGTTAGATGTCATTGCTGGGCCCTGCAACTGATGGGATGCTTGTAGTCGCCATTGGAAGTCCATGTTACAAGGTGGCAATGCAGGAGAGCTATCGGGAGACAGGGTCCAAGCTTTGTCACTCTATAACAGGAAATGCCTGAATGAGGATCTTCATGGCAGGATCACCGGAAGTGATGAGCTTAGGTTTTGGGCTTGGGTTGGATCCAAAGTTAGCTGTCATTGCTGGGCCCAGCAACTGATGGGATGCTTGTTGTCACCATTGGAAGCCCATGTTACAAGGTGGCAATGCAGGAGAACAATTGGGAGACAGGGATAGGGGGGTTGTATCCTATACCAGGAAGAATCTGAAGGAGGACTTTCATGGCAGGATCACCATTAGTGATGAGCTTGGGTTTCGGGGTTTGGTTTGAAGTTATCTGTCATTGCTGGGCCCAGCAACTGATGGGAAGCTTGTAGTCTCTATTGGAAGCCCGTGTGACAAGGTGACAACGCAGGAGAACAATTGGGCGACAGGGACCCTGCATTGTCACCCTATAAAAAGAAAAAGCCTGAATGAGGTCCTTCACCTGGAAATTGGAAAACGACGGAACCAGCAGACCCAAGACGTAATCTGGACCAAACTCTGTCACCGCTAGAAGTCATTCCATGGCCAAGGGACTCGGATACTTAGCACTTCATGGTCTACAGCAGGGGTAGGCTCCTGCTACAGCTTTTGCAGGACCACAAGTTCCATCATGCCTCTGCAAGTCATAGCTGTAACTGTCAGTTTTGAAATGTTGCAATGCCTCATGGGAAATGTAGTTCCACAACAGCTAGAGAGCCGCAGGTTGCCTACCCCTGGTCTACAGAATTGGCGGCAGGTATGAAGACATTTCTGGTATGCTTCTAGCCAGGGGCGGACTGACCATTTGGAAACTTGGGCACTGCCCGAGGGCCCGGGGTCAGTAGGGGGCCCCATGAGATGCCCCTGGTACCTTTTTCATAGGCTTTTTTTGAGTTTGGGCAAGGACACAGGGGCCCCATGATCCCCTATTGCCCGGGGGCCCCATGAGTTGTCAGTCCGCCCCTGCTTCTAGCCATTGCACAGACTTGACATGGGACATAGAAATGGAGAGGATAACCAGTAGTGATGAGCTTGGGTTGTGGGCTGGGAGTTTGGTCCAAAGCAGAGGCGGACTGACCATTTGGAAACTAGGGCACTGCCTGAGGGCCTGGGGTCAGTAGGGGGCCCCATGAGATGCTCCTGGTACCTTTATCATAGGCTTTTTTGAATTTGGGCAAGGACACAGGGGCCCCATGATCCCCTATTGCCCGGGGGCCCCATGAGTTGTCAGTCCGCCCCTGGTCCAAAGTTAGCTGCCATTGCTGAGACCTGCAACTGATGGGATGCTTGCAATCTCTACCTTTGACAAGGTGACAACACAGGAGAACATATGGGAGACAGGGTTGTCATGCTTTAACAAGAAGAACCTGAAGATGGACCTTTATGACAGGATCGCCAGTAGTTACGAGCTTGGGTTTCAGGCTTTGGGTTTGGTTCAAAGCCAGGTTGGTCCGAACCTGGAAGTTGGCTGACATTGCTGGGCCACGTGGTTGAAGGGATGCTCTTGACCTCATTGACCCAGTTTGGACTCAACCCAAGCTCATCCCCAATCACCAGGGGCTATTTTATTGAAAACTGAAGATTTAGAAAGGTTGAATGACATTAACATGTTAAAGCTTTTAGGGGAATGTTGTGGTTGGGTTTCCATCTACTTTCCTGGTATCCTTGAATGACCCGGGTTGTTTGTGATGCCCTTTTATACCATTCGGCACAAGGAGATATGACGTAAGCCGCATGCAGAGATCCATAATATATTTCATCGGAAACCTTCAAGGTGACAACATTTCCTCACATATGAACGCCAGACAACACAGCCATTAATTGAGAAATTGGTCAGAAAGAGCCAGGCTGATGACAGCTCAACGAAGAGAAAACACATGTTGCGAGCTTTGAAGACCAGAAAAGGAACCCTCGGAATGCGCCTATGTACCTACAGGTCTGTGCGGTGCGGACAGGGCAGGACGGGCCGCACCTCGTTCTCCATTTCTACGTCCCATGCCAAGTCTGTGCAATGGCTAGAAGCATACCAGAAATGTATTCATGCCTGCCGCCAATTCTGTAGACCATGAAGTGCTAAGTATCCGAGTCCCCTTGGCCATGGAACGACTTCTGGCGGTGACAGAGTTTGGTCCAGGTTACGTCTCGGGTCTGCTGGTTCCGTCATTTTCCATTGTCTCAGAGGGGTTCGATGTCTGGTTCCACGCACATGGTCACAATTACACAGCGATAAAACAGTTCTGATCTTATCTCGTTTTTGTGGTGAACCTTTCTCCAAGTCTGGAATTATTTTTTTTTTTTTGCAAACATGTCTTACATTCTTCGTAGGAGAAGGAGGACAAAGTTTAAACAATCTTTTTCTTCGCCGACTAAATCCTATTATGGAGTGTGGACATGTAAACATTTCCATGATGTGAGCTCCATCGTTTTCCAAAGGGGAGCCTTCAGAATCTTTATTCTTAGGAAAATGTGATTTACTGAAACCTTCAAACGAAACGTCTCACCGTAGAGGACAACCACCAACCTAATTATAGACGGTGAAGGCAAAGAAATGAGTGCGATTTTTAGGGTGTCTTCATTTTGTGTATGTGATAGCCGACTCTCAGCGATTCTCCGGACGCGGTGTCTGATACCCTTGAACCTTTTCCTTTGAACTTGGCAAATTTTCTACGAGGTCGGTTGACAGGTCTTAGTGTAACCCTCTCTTCAAGGCCAAACCATTGAGCACACGTTGTTCCTTTTTTTATTTTCCATGCTCTCCATGCGTCTCTCACCACACTTTTGAGCGTGTCCTTCTCCTTTACTCATGGATGGTAGGGTGTACCTCTTCAGGTCTACCCTAAAGTCTAGAGGGAGGTTGGGTGGGCATCAATTTCTCTTCTTCTCCTGCCTTGGGGAGGATCTCTCTTCAAGAGAGCCACTCACCCAGTACTCTTTGGTCAGCTTCAGCTGATCATGAGAAGTGGAGTCCACTGGGCCTTCTGGCTATGTGCACTTTGAGTGTGCCTTGTCCCTGTCAGGAGTGTCACATCCCAGGGGGTTCGGGGACTGATCTTTCAGGGACCTTTTTACATATCCTAAGTGCAGGACTTTCTTTGGGAGAGCTCTCCACCAGGTCTGCCAGGCCTTTTAGCTAGGTGGACCTCAGTGTGCCTTTGTCACAAGTTAGCCTGCAGTTTCATTTGTGTTCAGGGGCAGACTGACAACTCATGGGATCCCCGGGCAATAGGGGATCATGGTGCTCCTGTGTCCTTCCCAAACTCAAAAAATTCTATGAAAAAGGTACCAGGGGCATCTCATGGGGCCCCTACTGACCCCGAGCCCTCGGGCAGTGCCCGAGTTTCCAAATGGTCATTCCGCCCCTGTTTGTGTTTTTACTTTCTTGCTGCAGTCCTGTTCCTGATCCCTTCTCATGTTTGGCTGTGCTCCTCTATGGGCGTCGTCTGGTGTCCTCTGGGTTTTATTTCCTTCCCCTCCATCACTTCCTGTCCCGCCTCCTTGTCTGCCTGCCTATATAAGACGTGCTCAGACTAGGCCACTTTGCCTGAGCAACTTCCTCGTTGCTGGAGCTCCCGTGTGTTTCTGTTGTCTTGAATCCTATATTGACTACCCATGTACCGGCCCAGCTTCGTTCTCTGACCTTGCTTGTTTTCCGCCTGTCCTGACCTCGGCTAGCCTATCGTATTCTGTCTGTCTTCTCCCGTGATACCCTACTCCCACGAGCGGTCTCCCCCACCTCAGCTGGGTGTACCTGGGGGCCGCGACCTGGTCCCAGCTTGCTGCAAGTCCATCCCCACCATCAGGGGCTCTGGTGAACAAGCAGGCTGGGGCTTAGAGCCAGACAAAGGGTGCCGGGTGTGTGGCTCTTCTGAACAGAGATATCTTCTCCATTTTTCATGGTCAGCTGAAACCAGCCAAGGGGTACTGGGTGTGTGGCTCTTCTGAAGAGAGATACCTTCTCCATTTTTCGGGGGATCCTATCTGTTTGCAAGGAGCACATGAAAGCTGTAGAGCACGCATGCGCCATTTTCACTGCCGAACATCTGGAAGAGTAGCTTGGTGCGAGGATAAAGCTTCACGAACTTTGTGAACCAATCATGAGTCAGGTGTTCTCATCCAACACTTTCCATAGACATGCTCCACAGTCTTACAGAAAGCAACCCTAGAAGAGTGAAGGATGTTATGGCTGTAAATTGGCTACAGGGGGGGAGGGTGAGGTGCAACTCAATAATAACAACCATGGCTTTGGAATGGGATCCCCAACGCGCTCCAACAGGTGTAAAGGTCAGTTGACTACCAACATCTGGTCACATATTGCTGGTCTTACTCAACGAGCTGTAAAAACAGCATCCTGTTGGATAATTAATTCCGTAAGTTCATCTTGGGTGCCCTCTATCCAACCGAGAAGCCGAGAGAATGATTCATAATGTCAAAATTTGCATGAGGGTTCAGCTACAAGGCATCCCAAAAGTTTACCGGTCAGACATGAAGCTTTAACACTGCGCCAAGACCCTCGTCCAGATGTTCAGTGCTGAAAATGGTGCAGGTGTGCTATATGGTTTTCATGCACTCTATGGAAACAGTTGGCACCCCCCCCCCCCCCATTGTCAAGTTCAAGATGGAGAAAGTGGAAGAAGAATGCTCAGAGTGTTCCATCAGCAGGCAAAGTGATGGCACTCCCTCGGAATTCCAAAAGATTGTTGGCATCACTTTGCCCACTGATGAAAGCCTTCTTCACCTACCTTCTCCATTTTTCATGGTCAGCTGAAGCCAGCCAAAGGGTGCTGGGTGTGTGGCTCTTCTGAAGAGAGATACCTTCTCCATTTTTCATGGTCAGCTGAAGCCAGCCAAACAGTCCTGGGTGTGTGGCTCTTCTGAAGAGAGATACCTTCTCCATTTTTCATGGTCAGCTGAAGTCAGCCAAAGGGTGCCGGGTGTGTGGCTCTCTTCTGAAGAGAGATACCTTCTCCATTTTTTGGGGGATCCTATCTGTTTGCAAGGAGCACATGAAAGCTGAAGAGCTTGCATGCGCCATTTTCACTGCCTAACGTCTGGAAGAGTGGCTTGGTGCGGTGATAAAGTTTCATGAACTTTGTGAACCAATCATGAGTCAGGCGTTCTCATCCAACACTTTCCATAGACATGCTCCACTGTCTTGCGGAAAGCCACCCTAGAAGAGTGAAGGATGTTATGGCTGTAAATTGGCCATGGGGGGGGAGGGTGAGGTGCAACTCAATAATAATGACCATGGCTTTGGAATGGGATCCCCAACGTGCTCCAACACGTCCTCGGAATTCCAAAAGATTGTTGCCATCACTTTGCCCACTGATGAAAGCCTTCTTCTCCTACCTTCTCCATTTTTCGTGGTCAGCTGAAGCCAGCAAAGGGTACCGGGTGTGTGGCTCTTCTGAAGAGAGTGACCTTCTCCATTTTTCGGGGGATCCTATCTGTTTGCAAGGAGCACATGAAAGCTGAAGAGTTCGCATGCGCCATTTTCACTGCCTAACGTCTGGAAGAGTGGCTTGGTGCAGTGATAAAGTTTCATGAACTTTGTGAACCAATCATGAGTCAGGTGTTCTCATCCAACACTTTCCATAGACATGCTCCACAGTCTTGCGGAAAGCCACCCTAGAAGAGTGATGGATGTTATGGCTGTAAATTGGCCATGGGGGGGGGAGGGTGAGGTGCAACTCAATAATAATGACCATGGATTTGGAATGGGATCCCCAACGCGCTCCAACAGGTGTAAAGGTTGAAGCCACCCAAAGGGTACTGGGTGTGTGGCTCTTCTGAAGAGAGATACCTTCTCCATTTTTCATGGTCAGCTGAAGTCAGCCAAAGGGTGCCGGGTGTGTGGCTCTCTTCTGAAGAGAGATACCTTCTCCATTTTTTGGGGGATCCTATCTGTTTGCAAGGAGCACATGAAAGCTGTAGAACGTCTGGAAGAGTTGCTTGGTGCGGTGATAAAGTTTCATGAACTTTGTGAACCAATCATGAGTCAGGTGTTCTCCTCCAACACTTTCCATAGACATGCTCCACAGTCTTGCGGAAAGCCACCCTAGAAGATGTTATGGCTGTAAATTGGCCATGGGGGGGGAGGGTGAGGTGCAACTCAATAATAATGACCATGGCTTTGGAATGGGATCCCCAATGCGCTCCAACAGATGTAAAGGTCAGTTGTCCACCAACACCTGGTCACACATATTGCTGGCCTTACTCCAACGAGCTGTAAAAACCGCATCCTGTTGGACAATTCATTCCGTAAGTTCATCTTGGGTGCCCTCTATCCAACTGAGAACCTGAGAGAATGATTCATAATGCAAACATTTGTTTCAAAAAGTCATCAAAAGCAACTGTCGGGGAGTGTGCGAAAAGTAATTAAACTCGAACAATACGAATCCTTCAGAACAACGTGATTTCTAAAGTTCTCGCTACGGGGAAACCGAAACGAACGCCGCGATTCTGATGCAAGGAAGGTAAAAATGCAAACAGCTGTAGCCATAGTGCCGGTATCCGAGCAACAGTCATGCACTATTGTCTCCTCGGAACTGTAGGAGGAACATGCATCATTCAAGACATGACAGCTGCTTCCACTGGTTGAGGCCGGGGTATGGATACCAGAAGTTTCAACATTCCCACCCAGCTGGAATCCAGAGGAATCTCCGGGAGGAAGCTATGTAGACCCACCAATGCCTGAATCATCCTCCATAGATCAACAGCCAGATGATCTGTAGGACTTGCCGTGGACAATCAAGAGACAACATTACCTTTCAGGACGTTTCCTTGAAATTGTTCCATTTGGTATACAGGACGATCGTATTTTATAGGGCAGAATGATTCGGTGTTTCCGTCAATAAAAAAAGGGGGATGGAAGGACTCGTGTGCCTTTGCCGGTGATCCACAAACTAAGAGGGTGCAGGCACCTGAAGTGCTCATGGAGGACCATGTGATATAGGGCACTGCCAACTCAACGTGTGATGCGATGTAAGAATGGCTCCTCCAAAGGGCATGGCCCTTGACACGTTTCGTCCTGCCCCAGGAGCCCCTTATGGTAGAGCTAAATCCAATCATATGTCATTGTTATTGTAGAGGATTTATAACACGCCCACAGTTTGCCCAATGGTCTTCAACGTCAACGGAGACGGTACAAATGCTGGTCAGGCAGTCCAGGAGACAGGTCATGGTGATGGTCAGTCCAGGAGACAGGTCATGGTGATGGTCAGTCCAGGAGACAGGTCATGGTCATGGTCAGTCCAGGAGACAGGTCATGGTGATGGTCAGTCCAGGAGACAGGTCATGGTGATGGTCAGGCAGTCCAGTAGACAGGTCATGGTGATGGTCAGTCCAGGAGACAGGTCATGGTGATGGTCAGTCCAGGAGACAGGTCATGGTTAGTCCAGGAGACAGGTCATGGTCATGGTCAGGCAGTCCAGGGGACTGGTCATGGTGATAGTCAGGCAGTCCAGGAGACAGGTCATGGTGATGGTCAGTCCAGGAGACAGGTCATGGTAATGGTCAGTCCAGGAGACAGGTCATGGTGATGGTCAGTCCAGGAGAGAGGTTATGGTCATGGTCAGTCCAGGAGACAGGTCATGGTCAGGCAGTCCAGGAGACGGGTCATGGTGATGGTCAGGCAGTCCAGGAGACAGGTCATGGTGATAGGCAGTTCAGGAGACAGGTCATGGTGATGGTCAGTCCAGGAGACAGGTCATGGTCATGATCAGTCCAGGAGACAGGTCATGGTGATGGTCAGGCAGTCCAGGAGACAGGTCATGGTGATGTTTTTCGTCTTGTCTTCTATCTTCGTTCTGCTTCTCACAGATCGATGTTCATAGGAGGATTCTCCGAGAACCGATTGTTCTGTTAGCCGGAGAGATAAGTAGGAGTCCTGCACCCGTCATCCCAAATGTTCCACAATCACAGGAGATCTGACCTGATCCGAGTAACCCCATGTGAACCGTAATCAGAACTCGTCGCTCGTGAACAAGTCAAATCTGGGAATTACAGGTACAACAATCATCGCTCTGCATGGGGAGGATTAAAATACGACAACTAAAGAGATTTCCTGTGTGCTCATTGTGTTCCGGAGCCTGGAACCCCTCATCGCAGATCCGGGACCCTTCCTCCATCATGTACATTGGCCTCCTAGATATAATTATCGCTTAAATCCTCCCTCTGGCTCCTCCCCTTCAGTCTTGCACAGGTGTATCGGATCCTCCCCTTCAGTCTTGCACAGGTGTGCCAGCTCCTCCCCTCCAGTCTTGCACAGGTGTACCGGCTCCTCCCCATCAGCCTTGTACAGGTGTACCGGCTCCTCCCCTTCAGTCTTGCACAGGTGTACCAGCTCCTCCCCTCCAGTCTTGCACAGGTGTACCAGCTCCTCCCCTTCAGTCTTGCACAGGTGTACCGGCTCCTCCCTTTCAGTCTTGCACAGGTGTACCGGCTCCTCCCCTCCAGTCTTGCACAGGTGTACCAGCTCCTCCCCTTCAGTCTTGCACAGGTGTACCGGCTCCTCCCCTTCAGTCTTGCACAGGTGTACCGGCTCCTCCCCTTCAGTCTTGCACAGGTGTACCGGCTCCTCCCCTTTTAAGAAGTCCTTGGGGGCGGGAGAACAATGCCAAGCCCCCACGTTGCCCCAGATCGCAGCGTCGCACCAGAAGTTGCAGCAGGGTGAACACAGCACTTTATTAAACAGCGCGCTCGACTTTCGGGCTCCAGGCAGCTCTATGTAACAATGTTGCTGAACGCGTTCTGCTGCCTCCCCCCCCTCCCCCCCCAGAGAAGGCGATATCTTCAAATCGCAGCTCCAGCGTCTCCCCGCCCCATAACGACTATACCGTCTCACTGCAGAATGCTCCCGGATAGCCTGCGCTGGTCCCTTTCCGAAAAAAAAAATCTCTCTGAAAAATGCAGACCAGCTTTCCTCGCTGGCGGCGGACGCTCTGTAGCGAAGACGTCAAAAGGCTGACCGAGCTTTCTTTTTTTTCTTCTTTTTTTAAAATTTTTCTCTTCATTTTCTTTTTTTTTTCTTATTTTCTTTCTTTCTTTTTTTTCTTATTTTCCTTTATTTTCTTTTTTTTAATTTTTTCTTAGTTTTCTTTTTTTTCTTCATTTTCTTTTTTCTTACTTTCTTTTTTAATTTTTTTCTTATTTTCTTTTTTTTTCATTTTCTTTTTTTCTTATTTTCTTTTTTTTTAATTTTTTCTTATTATTTTCTTTCTTTTTCTTGTTTCCTTCATTTTCTTTTTTTTTCTTATTTTCTTCTTTTTTATTTCTTTTCTTTTTTTTCTTGTTTTCTTTTTTCTTTTCTTGTTTTCTTTTTTTCTTATTTTCTTTTTTCCTTCGTTTTCTTTTTTTTTTCTTCTTTTTCCTTCTTTTCTTCTTTTACTATTTTTCTTATTTTCTTTTTTCTTTCATTTTCTTTTTTTTTTCTTATTTTCCTTTTTTTTGTTCATTTTCTTTTTTTTCTTCTTTTCTTTTTTTTTTTAATTTTTTTATTTTTTCTTTTTTTTTCTTTTTTCCTTCATTTTCTTTTTTTTCTTATTTTCTTCTTTTTATTTCTTTTCTTTTTTTATTGTTTTCTTTTTTTCTTATTTTTTTTTTCTTTTTTTCTTCTTTTCTTCTTTTTTTTTCTTATTTTCCTTCTTTTTCTTTCTTTTCTTATTTTTCTATTTTTCTTATTTTCTTTTTTTCTTCTTATTTTCTTCTTTTTCTTTTTTTGTTCATTTTCTTCTTTTTTTCTTCTGTTCATTTTTCTTCTTTTCATTTTTTTCTTTTTTCTTTCATTTTCTTTTTCTTTCTTATTTTTCTTTTTATTTCTTTTCTTTTTTTATTGTTTTCTTTTTTTTTTTCCCTTTTTTTCTTATTTTCTTTTTTCCTTCATTTTCCTTCAATTTTCTTCCTTCCTCTTTTCTTTTTTTCATTTTTCTTTTTTTTTCCCTTCATTTTTTTTTTTCCTTTTCTTTTGTTTTCACTGTTTTTCTTTTTTTTCTATTTATCTTATTTCCTTCTTTTGTCTTTTTCATAATTTTTTTCTTCTATTTTTTTTTCTTTTTTTCTTCTTTTCTTTTTTCTTCTTTTTCTTTTTTTCTTATTCTCTGATTTATGTATTTTGTATTCTCGGTGATCATCCTCTGACAACATTTGAGGCGGCGCGGTGCGGAGGGGATGACTGAGGAGGGAGCCGAGCGGCGTCCGCGTATTATAAATAACTCGGGGTAATGGATGTGCGGAACGTTCTCGGATGTATCGATCTCGGGATCGGCTTCGTATTCATATCTCTTTAATTATAGATTGTCTCTGGGAGACGGAGTCAGGAGGACGGCGATGTGTGTGGGGGGGGGGGGGGGGAGGGGAGATATTCGATAAAAGCTCGGATCGGATTGCGTCCAATTCGTCCGCCCCGAAGTCTGCCGCCCCCCAAATACAGAGCCGGGGGAGGGGCCGGCACCATCTTAAAGGGATTGTCCTTCAAATGTCATTCCTGTCCTGACCGCGCCCAGACCGGCCAATCAGATCGATAAAAGCGATCGCCTAACACTCCTGCCCTGCCTCTTCCGGCGCCGCCCCCTTCACGCGGGGAGCCAGGACGATCGCGAGGTGCGAGCGCAGGGGCCGCGGGGATTCCGGCAGAATTCGGTTCCTTTCCCATCGATTGGTTTTCGACTCGGCTGGGGCTTTGTGTCCTCCAATGGACTCCAAGTATGGAATCGATCCGAGATCACCGGGGGCAACGGCTGCGTTCTATTCTATTCCTCATTCACATGACGGCTAGAAGCTTTCTATTTTCTGCTATTCTATTCCATTCATTTCTTTTCCTTTCTTTTCTTTTCTATTCTATTCTTTCTATTCCATTGGATTCTATTATTTTCTATTCTTTCTTTTCTATCCATTCTATTTTATTCTATTTGTTTCTTTTCTGTTCTATTCCATTCATTCTTTTCTTTTCCTTACTTTTATTTTATTGTCCTTTCTTTTCTATCCCTTCTATTATATTCTGTTCTTTTCTATTCCATTTATTCTTTTCTTTTCCTTTTTTTCTATTCTATTCTTTCTTTTCTACTCATTCTATTCTATTTGTTTCTTTTCTATTCTATTCCATTCATTCTTTTATTTTCCTTACTTTTCGTTTCCTTTACTTTCTATTCTATTCTTTCTATTCCATTTGATTCTATTCTATTCTTTCTTTTTTTATCTGTTCTATTTTCTTCTATTTGTGTCTTTTCTATTCTATTCTGTTCCATTCCATTCATTCTTTTCTTTTCCTTACTTTCTTTTTGTTTATTTTCTATTCTATTCTTTCTATTCCATTTGATTCTGTTCTTTATTTTCTATCTCGTCTATTCTATTTCATTATATTCCTTTTTTTCTATTCTATTTATGCTATTTTATTCTATTCTATTCTTTTCTCCTCTATTCTATTATATACTATTCTTTTCTTTTCTATATTATTTTTCCATTTGATTCTTTCTATTCTATTTGATTCCTCTTTTTAATTCTATTTATGCTATTCTATTCTATTCAATTTTATACTATTCTTTTCTTTTCTATTCTATTCTTTTCCATTTGATTCTTTCTATCCTATCTGATTCCTTTTTTTTAATTCTATTTATGCTATTCTATTCTTTTCTATTCAATTTTATACTATTCTTTTCTATTCTATTCTTTTCTTTTCCATTTGATTCTTTCTATTCTATTTGAGTCCTTTGTTTTCTATTCTATTTACGCAATTCTGTTCTTTTCTATTCTATTCTATTTTATACTATTCTTTTCTTTTCTATTCTTTTCCATGTGAATATTTCTATTCTAATTGATTCCTTTATTTTCTATTCTACTTTTTCTATGCTGTTCTTTTCTATTCTATTCTATTCTGTTCTATTTTAAACTATTCTTTTCTTTTCTATTCTTTTCTTTTCCACTTGTTTCTTTCTATTCTATTTGATTCCTTTATTTTCTATTCTACTTCTTCTATGCTATTCTATTCTATTCTATTTTATACTATTATTTTCTATTCTATTCTTTTCTATTCTATTCTATTTTATACTATTCTTTTCTTTCCTTTTCTATTCTTTTCTTTTCCATTTGATTCTTTCTATTCTATTTGATTCCTTTATTTTCTATTCTACTTCTTCTATGCTATTCTATTCTATTCTGTTTTATACTATTCTTTTCTATTCTATTCTATTATATACTATTCTTTTCTTTTCTTTTTTTTCTATTCTTTTCTTTTCCATGTGATTATTTATTTTCTATTTGATTCCTTTATTTTCTATTCCACTTCTTCTATGCTATTCTATTCTATTCTTTTCTTTTCTATTCTATTCTTTTCGATTTGATTCTTTCTATTCTATTTGATTCCTTTATTTTCTATTCCACTTCTTCTATGCTATTCTTTTCTATTCTATTCCTTTTCTTAGTTTCTATTCTACTAGACCCGTGATGTCTACATAAAGAGGACCTGTTATAACCAGGGAAGCAAGTATGATTTGTGCTTCGGAGGGCAGGGTAGACCCCGGATGTCTCTCCAAGAGTAGCTGTCACAGCCGGTGAAGCAGATATCCTGCGTTCGGTCAGCTGCTTTGGAGGGCGGGGAAGGCGATGTTGGGTCGATCGCTGCGGTAAACCTGTGCGGTAAACTTCGATGATACATTGTATCGCCGTCTCCTCAGTTGGTTCATCCTTCAATAAATCATCGATGGAAATCTGGGTTACCGGGATACGTTCAGGAGACTGAAAAGAAAATGTATCGCTGCGCCATTGTTTCCCCCCCCCCGCCATCCGAAGACGCAATAATGACACCATCCATCCAGATTCATTGGCTCACCCGCCGTCGGACGACTTTTCCAGAAGAATGGGAGGAATGGCCGACGTTCGATCCCCGAGGAGTCAAGCGTGATCATTTGCCGCGTTTCCGGAGGTCCACCTCCGATGGCGGCCATATTGCTCACCAGCCGAACCCTTCCTCCAGAAGGTGACATTGATTTTCCTTTCCTTCCGATTTTTTTAAATCCTTGTTTTATCCCCCCCCATCAACAACAACAAAAAAAAAAAGTTCTATTTTCATGACAAACCTTACTGTGGCCCCCGATGATGTTATCACTGGGTCTTTGTGTTTTTCTTGGCAATGTGGGCAGATCGTGGCTGGTGGGAGGGGTGCTGAAAACATCACAGCGTCCTGCCCTCGGCCTGGGTGTGAGCAGTGGGAGGAGTTATGCAAATAGTAAAATGCCTTGATGGGTGGGTGTCAGTCTGGTAGGAGTGGGCGTTCCTAAGAAGGCCGTATTTGCATAAGTACCGCCCACAGGTGATGCAGTGTTGGATGGATCCAGTCATTTCCAAATGTCAGCGTTACTTTTCCCAAAGGCTTCTGGGAGAACAGAACCCAGAGCAGGTCCCTGGGAACCCTTACCTTGACTGCCAGTCCCACCAGGTCCCATCCTTACTTGAACTGACTGCCAGTCCCACCAGGTCCCATCTTTCCTTAGATTGGCTGCCAGTCCCACCAGGTCCCATCTTTCCTTAGATTGGCTGCCAGTCCCACCAGGTCCCATCTTTCCTTAGATTGGCTGCCAGTCCCACCAGGTCCCATCCTTCCTTAGAGTGATTAGACCCACCAGGTCCCATCTTTCCTTAGATTGGCTACCAGTCCCACCAGGTCCCATCCTTCCTTAGAGTGATTAGTCCCACCAGGTCCCATTCTTCCTTAGAGTGATTAGACCCACCAGGTCCCATCTTTCCTTAGATTGGCTGCCAGTCCCACCAGGTCCCATTCTTCCTTAGAGTGATTAGACCCACCAGGTCCCATCTTTCCTTAGATTGGCTGCCAGTCCCACTGGGTCCCATCCTTCCTTAGAGTGATTAGTCCCACCAGGTCCCATCCTTCCTTAGAATGAATAGTCCCACCAGATCCCATTCTTCCCTAGATTGATTGTCAGACCCACCAGGTCCCATCTTTCCTTAGATTGGCTGCCAGTCCCATCAGGTCCCAACCTTCTTTAGATTGACTGCCAGTGTCACCAGGCCCCATTCTTATTTGAATTGACCGATAGTGTCACCAGATCCCATGCTTCCTTAGACTGACTACCAGTCCCATCAGGTCCTATCCTTCTTTAGATTGACTGCCAGTGGCATCAGGTCACACCCTTCCTTAGACTGACTGCCAGCACCACCAAGCCCCACCATTTCCTAAATTGCCTGCCAGTAACCCCAGGTCCTACCTGTTCTTAGATTACCTGCCTGCACCACTAGGTCCCACTCTTCCTCATATTGGCTGCCAGTGCCTCCAACTTCCACCCTTCTAAGTAACCCAGGTCGAATTTATGTAGGAATTGGCTTTAGCCTCATCATCTCAGCAGGCCGAGCTACCAGAAGCTTCAGTGAGACTTCTGAAGTTCTGAAAACTTCAGCCGGACCACAGTGGATCAGACTTATCGGGAGTCAGGAAATCTTTCCATTCCCCCCAAATAATTGCGAAATGTACGAGAATGTGGCCAAATCTGACCATTTTGGCTAAATGAATTGGGAATAGGGAAGATGGATTGATCTATGAACGTGTTTTGGGCCATTTTCTCAGAAAACACTGTAGCAGTGGGGCTGTCAGGGCTCTGTCCAAAGAAGAGGTACTCGGAGACCTGGCATTCCTGCCAGTACATTGCATGGCCGCAGAAATGCACGAAAATCTATGCGCATTGACGCGAGTTGGAACACGCATGCGCACAGTTACGCACGCATTAGCTCAGTTTGGCACCAGACAGCCTTTATAAGGAAGCCCATCACTCCCTCAAATTGCTGGTTGATCTCTGGCTCCCCAGTACCTTTGTCTGTGTTCCCTTGCTACTGTGATCTGCTGTTACCGACTTGGCTTGTTCTTGGACCTGTCTTCTCTGCCTGACTCCTGATCTGACCTCGGCTTGGCTAATGGATATTCTCAGCTGGTCTCCTGATCTGACCTCGGCTTGGCTAACGGATATTCTCACCTGGTCTCCTGATCTGACCCGGCTTGGCTAACAGATGTTCTCACCTGGTCTCCTGATCTGACCTCGGCTTGGCTAACGGATATTCTCACCGGCTCTCCTGATCTGACCCCGGCTTGGCTAACGGATGTTCTCACCTGACTCCTGACCCGGCTTGGCTAACAGATGTTCTCACCTGCTCTCCTGATCTGACCTCGGCTTGGCTAACAGATGTTCTCACCTGCTCTCCTGATCTGACCTCGGCTTGGCTAACAGATGTTCTCACCTGCTCTCCTGATCTGACCTCGGCTTGGCTAATAGATGTTCTCACCTGCTCTCCTGATCTGACCCTCGGCTTGGGTAACAGATATTCTCACCTGGTCTCCTGATCTGACCCGGCTTGGCTAACAGATGTTCTCACCTGGTCTCCTGATCTGACCTCGGCTTGGCTAACGGATATTCTCACCTGCTCTCCTGATCTGACCCGGCTTGGCTAACAGATGTTCTCACCTGGTCTCCTGATCTGACCCTCGGCTTGGGTAACAGATGTTCTCACCGGCTCTCCTGATCTGACCCCGGCTTGGCTAACGGATGTTCTCACCTGACTCCTGACCCGGCTTGGCTAACGGATGTTCTCACCTGACTCCTGACCTGGCTTGGCTAACGGATGTTCTCACCTGACTCCTGACCCGGCTTGGCTAACAGATGTTCTCACCTGCTCTCCTGATCTGACCTCGGCTTGGCTAATAGATGTTCTCACCTGCTCTCCTGATCTGACCCCGGCTTGGCTAACGGATATTCTCACCTGACTCCTGACCCGGCTTGGCTAACAGATGTTCTCACCTGCTCTCCTGATCTGACCTCGGCTTGGCTAATAGATGTTCTCACCTGCTCTCCTGATCTGACCCCGGCTTGGCTAACGGATGTTCTCACCTGACTCCTGACCCGCCTTGGCTAACAAATGTTCTCACCTGTTCTCCTGATCTAACCCCGGCTTGGCTAATGGATGTTCTCACTGGCTCTCCTGATCTGACCCAGCTTGGCTAATAGATGTTCTCAGCTGCTCTCCTGACCCTCGGCTTGGCTAACGGATGTTCTCAGCTGCTCTCCTGACCCTCGGCTTGGCTAACGGATGTTCTCACCTGCTCTCCTGAGCTGACCACGGCTTGGCTAATAGATATTCTCACTGGCTCTCCTGTGTATGACCCTGGCTATCCTATTGACTACGTCTGCTCCAGTCTCCACCTGGCATCTAACCTTGGCTTTGAACCGACTACTCTGTGGTCCTCTGTTACTCTGAAGGCCTGCATACCTCTCACGGGCACCACCTGTCTGCAGACACCATTCCAGTGAATCAGCTGTGCTCCTGGGTGTACCTCTGACAAGCCCTCCTACAGGCTACCCGTGCTACTTTGGGCCCGACTCCTTCTATCTCATATCCAGGGGAGTCTGGAACTTAGCCGCAAGGGAAGCCCTCTCTCCATTGGCCTCCATCACCAGGTACGTGATGGGGCGTCATAACAGTCAGGCATTGTCATTTTCTGTAGCAAGTCCTCAGTGGAACCTCTCTAATAATAGGTTTACTGGAAAGCAAATGCTCTAAACCAGTGATTAGGGATCTTCATTAGGTCCTCCACTAGCTTTGATGCATCTGCCAGCAGTTGTCCTGCACATGCTCCCAACATCTGCCATCAAATTTTTCCATATTTTTCATGATTTCATAATTTCGTCAATTTATTTAAAACTTTGAATTGCATTTTAAACATTTGTTTTATTGCTGTCGATTTGCAGTGTATGAGGGCTTCTCCTCCTGCAGGTATGGACCTTAGGAACATTGCACCCTGCTGCTTAGGCCTCAGACAATTTATGGGCTCTCTCATCACCTGCTGGGCACACCTTCCCCGGGATTGGCTGGATTCCCATAAATATTCAGGCTGCATGGCCTGTTCTTCCTCCCGCCATCATTCTAGAATCCTCTAGACAGCTGGAAGTAACAGAGCGGCAGCCTGTGAAGCCCCAAATAATCGACCTCTGCTCCACAGATTACCGTGAAGCCAATGAAATGTTCCTAGCAGCCTACTCTACACTAGGAGGACGCTACACAAGGGTTCCCCAAGACCTGAAAATTATTTTAAGGGTTCCTCTGGGGTAAAAAGTCTTGAGAAATTAGCTAATTTAGGATATCCATCTTTTTTTTTCTTTAGTCATTCTGGATACTCAGATCTTAATTGAAGCCAATGAAATGTTTCTATCAGCCTACTCTACACTAGGAGGATGCTGCACAAGGGTTCCCCAAGACCTGAAAATTATTTTAAGGGTGCCTCTGGGGTTAAACATCTTGAGAATGGCTAATTTAGGATATCTATCTTTTTTTTAGTCATTCTGGATACTCGGAATTATTGAAGGCAATACAAATTTCCTAGCAGCCTACTCTACACTAGGAGGATGCTACACAAGGGTTCCCCAAGACCTGAAAATTATTTTAAGGGTTCCTCTGGGGTAAAAAATCTTGAGAATGGCTAATTTAGGATATCTATCTTTTTTTTAGTCATTCTGGATACTCGGACATTAATTGAAGCCAATGAAATGTTCCTAGCAGCCTACTCTACACTAGGAGGATGGTACACAAGGGTTTCCCACAGGGGCGGACTGACAACTCATGGGTCAATAGGAAATCATGGAACTCCTGTGTCCTCGCCCACACTCAAACCACACCCAAAAAAAACTATGAAAGGTACCAAGGGCATCTCATGGGGCCCCCTACTAACTCCGGGCCCTTGGACAGCTGGAAGTAACAGAGCAGCAGCCTGTGAAGCCCCATATAATTTATCCCCACTCCATTGATTATTGTAGCCAATGAAATATTCCTAGCAGCCTACTCTACACTAGGAGGATGCTACACAAGGGTTCCTCAAGACCTGAAAATTATTTTAAGGGTTTCTCTGGGGTAAAAAGTCTTGAGAAATTGGCCAATTTAGGATATCTATCTTTTTTTTAGTCATTCTAGATACTCGGACCTTAATTGAAGCCAATGAAATGTTCCTAGCAGCCTACTCTACACTAGGAGGATGCTACACAAGGGCTCCCCAAGACCTGAAAATTATTTTAAGGGTTCCTCTGGAGTAAAAGTCTTGAGAATGGCTAATTTAGGATATATTTTTTTCTTTAGTCATTCTGGATACTCGGAATTATTGAAGGCAATACAAATTTCCTAGCAGCCTACTCTACACTAGGAGGATGGTACCCAAGGGTTCCTCAAGACCTGAAAATTAGTTTAATGGTTCCTCTGGGGTTAAAAATCTTGAGAATGGCTAATTTAGGATATCTATCTTTTTTTTAGTCATTCTGGATACTCGGACATTAATTGAAGCCAATGAAATGTTCCTAGCAGCCTACTCTACACTAGGAGGATGGTACACTAGGGTTTCCCACAGGGGCTGACTGACAACTCATGGGGAAATAGGAAATCATGGAACTCCTGTGTCCTCGCCCACACTCAAACCACACCCAAAAAAAACTATGAAAGGTACCAAGGGCATCTCATGGGGCCCCCTACTGACTCCGGGCCCTCGGACAGCTGGAAGTAAACGAGCAGCAGCCTGTGAAGCCCCAAATAATCTACCCCTGCTCCACAGATTACCATAGCCAATGAAATGTTCCTAGGCTGCTAGGAAAATTTCATTGGCTTCTACACTAGGAGGATGCTACACAAGGGTTCCCCAAGACCTTAAAATTATTTTAAGGGTTCCTCTGGGGTTAAAGTCTTGAGAAATTGGCTAATTTAGGATATCTATCTTTTTTTAGTCATTCTGGATACTCGGACCTTAATTGAAGCCTACTCTACACTAGGAGGATGCTACACAAGGGTTCCCCACAGGGGCGGACTGACAACTCATGGGGCAATAGGAAATCATGGGACCCCTGTGTCCATGCCCACACTCAAACCACACCCAAAAAAACCTATGAAATGTTCCTAGCAGCCTACTCTACACTAGGAGGATGCTACACAAGGGTTCCCCAAGACCTGAAAATTATTTTAAGGGTTCCTCTGAGGGTAAAGGTCTTGAGAACGGCTAATTTAGGATATCTATCTTTTTTTTTTAGTCATTCTGGATACTCGGACCTTAATTGAAGCCAATAAAATGTTCCTAGCAGCCTACTCTATACTAGGAGGATGCTACACAAGGCCTGAAAATTATTTTAAGGGTTCTTCTGGGGTTAAAAATCTTGAGAAATTGGCTAACTTAGGATATCTATCTTTTTTTCTCTTTAGTCATTTTGGAGACTCGGACCTTAATTGAAGCCAATAAAATGTTCCTAGCAGCCTACTCTACACTAGGAGGATGCTACACAAGGCCTGAAAATTATTTTAAGGGTTCCTCTGAGGGTAAAGGTCTTGAGAATGGCTAATTTAGGATATCTATCTTTTTTTTTTTAGTCATTCTGGATACTCGGACCTTAATTGAAGCCAATGAAATTTTCCTAGCAGCCTACTCTACACTAGGAGGATGGTACCCAAGGGTTCCTCAAGACCTGAAAATTAGTTTAATGGTTCCTCTGGGGTTAAAAATCTTGAGAATGGCTAATTTAGGATATCTATCTTTTTTTTTTTAGTCATTCTAGACACTCGGACCTTGATTTCTAAAGCAAGGTCTTCCATGCTTCCTCCTGGATGGCCCCACTTCTGTTAAGTTAGAAGCCATCAGCTTAAATTGAGCATTTGTAGTCTCCTCTGGCCGCTTTCTCAGGTTCTTCGATAAAATTGCAGCGAAAAAAAAAGCACGCGTAGAATATCAAATGTGCCAATTACCTTCATTGAGGAAGCTATTGCGCTTCTATTTAAAAAAATTAAAGACAGTTTACATAAGTACCTCCATTACTATTCAGCACAGACGTACATCTTGATGTTATAATTGGCGCAGACGTTAATAGTATCGGGAAGGTTTTATTACAAAATCCTGAAGATGAGGGGAAAAAAAAAAAAATCTCCTTATGTGTGAAATGCAGCGGAATTAATAATGTCAAGCTGCCGTGCCGGCGACCAGCCTGGTAACCTACGGGCGATGATTTTCCTTCAAATAATACAAGGCTCGTAGATACTGCAAATGTAAATATGCAGAAAGTTGACTAGAATATTACAAATGTATCCCTAAACAGAAGCAGCTCCTCTTCAATGAAATGTTTCAGTTATTTATTTTCACATGCGTTCCGTATCTTCTAAGAACTGCCCTGGAGCAGATTTTCTAGCAGCAGAACATCAAGAAAAAAAAAAAAAAAAAAGAATTTTCATTAGGATATTGTCCCTGCTCCTCAGATTCAACCCTTTTTCCTTCTATCTCTCGTTTTTAAAGTGTTTCAAAGGCTGATTGAGATGATGGCTGGTGGATGAATTCTTCGGGGACGAAGCTCAGGAGGCTTGAAGACCCAACCTACGAACAAGGAGACGTCTTTATCTGCTGCCAAAATCAGAGTACTGGGGAGACGTAATGATATTTTGTGATGCGACCTCAGCTTGGGAGGACGGTGAAAATTGAAATGTAAAGCTGATGTTGGAAGTCAGGAAGAGTTATGAAGAGTGGCAGGTCCTGTGATGGTAAATTGAGAAAATCATTAACCACTTCTCTTCCAAGGAGGCCAGTTATGGCATTGTAAAGTAAAGTTTAGATGGTGACCAGTGACGGATGCAGCATTTTAAGGTGAGGTCTCGTTGGTGGCCAGTGATGAATATGGCATTGTTAGGTGAAGTCTAGAAGGTGACAAGTGGTGGATATGGCATTGTTAGGTGAAGTCTAGAAGGTGACAAGTGGTGGATATGGCATTGTAAGGTGAAGTCTAGCTGGTGGCCAGTGATGAATATGGCATTGTTAGGTGAAGTCTAGGTGATGACCGGTGATGGATATGGCATTGTTAGGTGAAGTCTAGAAGGTGACAAGTGGTGGATATGGCATTGTTAGGTGAAGTCTAGAAGGTGACAAGTGGTGGATATGGCATTGTAAGGTGAAGTCTAGCTGGTGGCCAGTGATGAATATGGCATTGTTAGGTGAAGTCTAGAAGGTGACAAGTGGTGGATATGGCATTGTAAGGTGAAGTCTAGCTGATGACCGTTGATGAATGCGGCATTGTAAGGTGAAGTCTAGATGGTGACCAGTGATGGATGCAGCATTTTAAGGTGAAGTCTAGTCTGTGGCCAGTGATGAATATGGCATTGTAAGGTGAAGTCTAGATGATGACCAGTGATGGATATGGCATTGTAAAGTGAAGTCTAGGTGATGACCAGTGATGGATACGGCATTGCAAGGTGAAGTCTAGCTGGTGGCCAGTGATGAATATGGCATTGTAAGGTGAAGTCTAGCTGGTTGCCAGTGATGAATATGGCATTGTAAGGTGAAGTCTAGCTGGTGGCCAGTGATGAATATGGCATTGTAAGGTGAAGTCTAGGTGATGACCGGTGATGGATATGGCATTGTAAGGTGAAGTCTATATGGTGACCAGTGATGGATACAGCATTGCAGGGTGAACTCTAGATGATGACCAGTGATGGATATGGCATTGCAAGGTGAAGTCTAGATGGTGACCAGTGATGGATACAGCATTGCAGGGTGAACTCTAGATGATGAACAATGATGGATATGCCATTGTACGGTGAACTCCAGATGACGACCGGTGATGGATATGGCATTGTAAGGTAAACTCTAGATGACGACCGGTGATGGATATGGCATTGTAAGGTGAAGTCTAGATGGTGACCAGTGATGGATTCAGCATTCTCAGGTGAAGTCTAGATGGTGACCAGTGATGGATTCAGCATTCTCAGGTGAAGTCTAGATGGTGACCAGTGATGGATTCAGCATTCTCAGGTGAAGTCTAGATGGTGGCCAGTGATGGATTAGGCATTTTAAGCTGGTTTAGATGGTGACTAATGATGGATACCACATTCTAAACTGAAGTCTAGATGGTGACCAATGATGGATACCACATTCTAAGCTGAAGTCTAGATGGTGACCAGTGATGGGTTCAGCATTTTAGGCTGAAGTCTAGATGGTGGCAATACATATGATAATACATACAATCGATCATTTGATGTGACAAAAATGATTGAATTTAATGAAAAATGCACCAAAGATCATTCAGTCAATCAATTTAGTGAGCTCTTGATCAATTTGGACTCCATCCAAGCCTGTGGTGCAGTTCAAAAACAAAACACCATAAGTGAACCAAGAAAGTGAGTGTGAACACACATAAAAAGTACCCTTAGAATGTGTCAAGGGGTCCCATCTCAAAGGGGATGGACCCATCCCTGAACCCCCCCAGGGAACAAGACTCCTTACAGGAGCAAGGAGCACTCAGTTCTACCTAGCCAATGAGTGCCAGGTAAGGGTCTATCCTGAAGAGAGAACGTCCAAGGCAAGAGAGGAAGGAACCTAAGGGCCACACATCCTCCCATTAGACTTTAGGGTAGGCCTTAAGACCCTCAAACAGAAAATAAAAAAAGGTGCCAGTGCTAGTATAATGGCTGTTGTGGCCTGCTAACAAAAATTCCCAAAAGGCCTCGCCAAAGAGGCGTGGTGGAGATAAAAAAAACACTATTGATGTCATGGCCTAGTGCAGTTTCACACAGTTGGGTCCCAAACCTATAGTGCTACTCTGGTACCTCCGGGACGCCACACTCAAGGGGTGCTTGGGCCCTTTGTCTTCCTGGCCCTCAACCATACCGGACAGCACACCAAAAGCACTGGGACAAAAAAGTGAGTGTGGACACACATAAAAAGTACCCTTAGAATGTGTCAAGTGTTCCCCTCCCAAAGAGGAAGGAACCATCCTGAACCCCCTGCGGCACAAGACTCCTTACAGAGCAAGGCACACTCAGTTCTACCTAGCCAAAAGGTCCGGTTGACCCCCCTCCAGCTGAAGCCATCCAATGAGTGCCAGGTGAGGGTCTATCCTTAAGAGTGACACTCCAAGGCAAGAGAGGAAGGAACCTAAGGGCCACACATCCTCCCCCTAGACTTCAGGGTAGGCCTGAAGACCCTCACACATACTGTAAATAAGTGCCAGTGACACACCAAAAGCACTGGGCCCCTCAGAACCCTCCACATCAGAGAAGTACTCCCCACCTTACCCAGTGGACGCTTCATTCGCTTTCTTTCTCAAGAGCAGATCCCTCAGGACCCCCATCATGTCCAGCAAGGAGAGCACCCTTAAGAACTGACACTACACTTGGTCCTAGACAATAGGAACCCTCCACATCAGATCAATACTCCCCACCTTACTCAGTGGACGCTTCATTCGCTTTCTTTCTCAAGAGCAGATCCCTCAGGACCCCCATCATGTCCAGCAAGGAGAGCACCCTTAAGAACTGACACTACACTTGGTCCTAGACAATAGGAACCCTCCACATCAGATCAATACTCCCCACCTTACCCAGTGGACGCTTCATTCGGTTTCTTTCTCAAGAGCAGATCCCTCAGGACCTCCATCATGTCCAGCAAGGGAAGCACCCTTAAGAACTGACACTACACTTGGTCCTAGAGAATAGGAACCCTCCACATCAGATCAATACTCCCCACCTTACCCAGTGGACGCTTCATTCGGTTTCTTTCTCAAAAGCAGATCCCTCAGGACCCCCATCGTGTCCAGCAAGGGGAGCACCCTTAAGAACTGACACTACACTTGGTCTTGGCAATAGGAACCCTCCACATCAGATCAATACTCCCCACCTTACCCAGTGGACTCTTCATTTGGTGTCTTTCCCAAGTGCAGATCCCTCAGGACCCCCATCATGTCCAGCAAGGGGAGCACCCTTAAGAACTGACACTACACTTGGTCCTAGACGATAGGCCGAGATCGAATGGGCTGCCTTAATGCCACACACCTCCACCAGAGTGGACAGGTGTGAAGCCAGTCTACATTTATTGGAATAGGCAGCATTTACGGTGTCCTACATGAGAGGGATCACCACCTTAAGAATCTGAAAGCCATGCCGGTAATAAATCCCATGTAGGGTATCGATGTCCTACGGATCTCGTAAATATCACATCCCATCTGAAACAATGTATGATGATAATAGAGATTTCTCTGCCGCTCCACCGGCTCGTGTTTTCATCTTCTCTTCTTCCACAATTTGTGTCTCCACTGCTTTGTTTATTAAATTTTAAACGCTCGGAGATTAAAGGCAGTTTTCAGATCGCCTGAAGCATGAGCCAAAGGCTTCACTTTGAGTCAGTGCTGCGCTCATTGACTATGTCTACTTTTATCTTTCCTCAAGGTGAAATGGTGATCAGGATAATGGGACAATCTGACGACCCAATAGATCAGTACGGTACACCCACGCTGCCTGTCAGTAAAAGAATCCTCCATTGAGACTGTCACCCTCTGATCATTATTTAGCACTGAGGCTCGGGTCTCTGCAGTGCTCACATCTGCCCTAATCAGGAGTTCTTAAATAAACTGCTGGACATTGAGTCTGGGCTTAATCTGCAGGTTAATCTGTCTGCTTACCCACATGGAAGAAAAATATATTTGAAATATATTTAAAAAATATTCTTCCCAAATATATTGACATATATCTTAAATACTACAATTTGGGTTGTATTCAATATATTTAAAAAAAAAATATATATATATATATATACGAGGCCTCACTAGGTACCTCACTAGGTACAGGAAGGAACTTAGGACACGTATGAGGTTTCATTCTGTTACTGGGAGTGAGGTTGCCAAGGTACGCTGGACTGGTGGAGTGGGCAATGGCTTTGTATGTCCTTCTGAATGCATCAATACACGTGTGTACTAGAAACACCTTATGGATAGGGTTGCCACCTCATCCCTTTAGTTCCTCCATAAGTAGGGTTGCCACCTCGTCCCTTTGGTTCCTCCATAAGTAGGGTTGCCACCTCGTCCCTTTAGTTCCTCCATGTGTAGGGTTGCCACCTCGCCCTTTAGTTCCTCTATGAGTAGGGTTGCCACCTCGTCCCTTTAGTTTCTCCATAAGTAGGGTTGCCACCTCGTCCCTTTAGTTCCTCCATAAGTAGGGTTGCCACCTCGTCCCTTTAGTTCCTCCATAAGTAGGGTTGCCACCTCGTCCCTTTAGTTCCTCCATGTGTAGGGTTGCCACCTCGTCCCTTTAGTTCCTCTATGAGTAGGGTTGCCACCTCGTCCCTTTAGTTTCTCCATAAGTAGGGTTGCCACCTCGTCCCTTTAGTTCCTCCATGAGTAGGGTTGCCACCTCGTCCCTTTAGTTCCTCCATGAGTAGGGTTGCCACCTCATCCCTTTAGTTCCTCCATAAGTAGAATTGCCACCTCATCCCTTTAGTTCCTCCATAAGTAGGGTTGCCACCTCATCCCTTTAGTTCCTCCATAAGTAGGGTTGCCACCTCATCCCTTTAGTTCCTCCATAAGTAGGGTTGCCACCTCATCCCTTTAGTTCCTCCATGAGTAGGGTTGCCACCTCGTCCCTTTATTTCCTCCTTGTGTAGGGTTGCCACCTCGTCCCTTTAGTTCCTCTATGAGTAGGGTTGCCACCTCGTCCCTTTAGTTCCTCCATAAGTAGGGTTGCCACCTCGTCCCTTTAGTTCCTCCATGAGGAGGGTTGTCACCTCATCCCTTCAGTTCCTCCATGAGTAGGGTTGCGACCTCGTCCCTTTAGTTTCTCCATAAGTAGGGTTGCCACCTCGTCCCTTTAGTTCCTCCATAAGTAGGGTTGCCACCTCGTCCCTTTAGTTCCTCCATAGTACCTCATCCCTGTAAAACCGAATACATATTAATTACACGGGTTCTGTGGCTGATTAAGATGGTAATTAAAATCACTTCATGACTTATCTGCGTCAGCCTCAGAACCCGTGTAATTAATATGTGTTTGGTTTTGAGGTGGCAACCCTACTTATGGAGGAACTACGTTCTTCAGTGGCTCATCTCTACCATAACATTTGATTTTTCACATGACCACAGCCTTCACCTGGTCCCAGGCATTGGTGAGCATGCATTCAGAAGGGGTGTCACCCCAGAGGCAGAGCTAGACCTCACCTGCACCAGATGGATTGCCTTGGCGGGTGACGTCACCCATAGGCCATCCATTGTTGGCTGTCCTGTCTCTCCCCTGAAGCCAGCCGCTGGGAGCCAATCATGTGACTGGACCAGAACACCCTGAGAATAGGTAAATATAAGCATCCTACTATATATATATATATATGAGGCCTCACTAGGTACATCACTAGGTACAGGAAGGAACTTAGGACACGTATGAGGTTTCATTCCGTTACTGGGAGTGAGGTTGCCGAGGTACGCTGGACTGGTGGAGTGGGCAATGGCTTTGTATGTCCTTCTGAATGCATCAATACACGTGTGTACTAGAAACACCTTATGGATAGGGTTGCCACCTCATCCCTTTAGTTCCTCCATGAGTAGGGTTGCCACCTCATCCCTTTAGTTCCTCCATAAGCAGGGTTGCCACCTCATCCCTTTAGTTCCTCCATGAGTAGGGTTGCCACCTCATCCCTTTAGTTCCTCCATGTGTAGGGTTGCCACCTCGTCCCTTTAGTTCCTCCAGAAGTAGGGTTGCCACCTCATCCCTTTAGTTCCTCCATGTGTAGGGTTGCCACCTGGTCCCTTTAGTTCCTCTATGAGTAGGGTTGCGACCTCGTCCCTTTAGTTTCTCCATAAGTAGGGTCGCCACCTCGTCCCTTTAGTTCCTCCATAAGTAGGGTTGCCACCTCGTCCCTTTAGTTCCTCCATAGTACCTCATCCCTGTAAAACCGAATACATATTAATTACACGGGTTCTGTGGCTGATTAAGATGGTAATTAAAATCGCTTAATGACTTATCTGCGTCAGCCTCAGAACCCGTGTAATTAATATGTGTTTGGTTTTGAGGTGGCAACCCTACTTATGGAGGAACTACGTTCTTCAGTGGCTCATCTCTACCATAACATTTGATTTTTCACATGACCACAGCCTTCACCTGGTCCCAGGCATTGGTGAGCATGCATTCAGAAGGGGTGTTACCCCACAGGCAGAGCTAGACCTCACCTGCACCAGATGGAATGCCTTGGCGGTGACATCACCCATAGGCCATTCATTGTTGGCTGTCCCATCTCTCCCCTGAAGCCAGCCGCTGGGAGCCAATCATGTGACTGGACCGGAACACCCTGAGAATAGGTAAGTATAAGCATCCTACTATGTAGTTCCGGTAGTATAGATGTTAGAAAGGGTGGTGGGGTGGGTGAAGGACCTTCCACCAGCCTTGGGCCTAGTGTACAGTCCGATCTTCATCCATTCTGACATAGTCTCACCTCCTTTCCTCGGGTACAGCTCGCCTTTAGGCTGGTGGAGTTCATGGCGAGATGACATCTTGCAGAGAAGTAATTACTCGCTTGAAGAAAAACATTTTTATTGCTTCATATATATATAATTTCATGTACTTGGAAGATTTTGTTAAGCTGTCAGAACAAAGTAGCTGGGTTGATGATTAGCTCTTTATAGTGATGTCAAAAGTCAGAGTTGTTTTGTAGTCATGTTCCACCGAGGTTCAAACCTGGTGAGACTAATTATGTTTTCTTTTCCTTAACTCCTTCGCCGTCGCGGTCCGGATCGCATTTCCTACCCCAGGTGGCCCGGGCCAGTCTTCGCACACTGATTATAGAACACGCGGTACAGATTTCAGAAAGCGATCAACGTATATACGGGGTCATAGTTTTTAATGGCAAAAATTTTAAGGAATTAAAAACAGTGTTCCTGACATTCTGTATTTACATAAATCTTTCAGATGTCTTTAGGTTTGGAAAGACTTTAACCAATGTGGATGTCCCTAACGGAACCTGAATTTCAGTTTTATTTTTGCCTGTTCAGTTTGGCGAGAAAGGGACCAAAGAATTCTCCAATGGCTATTTCTGCCTGAGCACCCTTAATTTGGCTGCTAGACCCACCATGTTCCATCTCTCCTTAGACTGGCTACCAGTCCAACCAGGTCCCACGCTTCCTTAGTTTGACTGCCAGTCGCACCATGTTCCACCTTTTCTTAGATCGACTGCCAGTCCCACCAGGTTCCACCTGTTCTCAGATTGACTGCGACTCCAGCCAGGTCCCACTCTTTCTTAGCTTGACTGCCAATCCCACCAGGTCCCATACTTTCTTAGATTGACTGCCAGTCCAGTCAGGTTCCACCCTTCCTTATCCCACCAGGTTCCACCTTTCCTTAGATTGACTGCCAGTCCCACCAGGTCGTAACCTTCCTTAGATTACCTGCCAGTCCAATCCCTCCCTTCACAAGATTGACTGCCAGCCCCACCAGGTTCCATCCTTCCTTAGATTACCTGCCAGTCCCAGCAGATTCCTCCCTTCACAAGATTGACTGCCAGACCCACCAGGTTCCATCCTTCCTTAGATTTCCTGCCAGTCTCATTAGGTCCCTCACTTCCTTAGACTGACTGTCAGTCCCATCAGATCCCACCCTTTCATAGATCACCTGCCATACCCACCAGGTCCCACACTTTCTTAGACCATCTGTCAATGCCACCAGGTTCCACCATTCCTTCGATTACCTGCCAGTCCCACCAGGTCCCTCACTTCACTAGATTGACTGCCAGCTCCACCAGGTTCCATCCTCCCTTAGATTAACTGCCAGTCCCACCAGCTCACTTACTTCACTAGATTGACTGCCAGTCCAATTAGATCCCACCCTTCCATAGATTACCTGCCAGTCTCAACAGGTCCCATGCTTCCTTAGACTGACTATCAGTCTCACCAGGTTCCATCCTTCCTTAGATTACCTTCAAGCCCCACCATGTCCCTTACTTCACTAGACTGACTGACAGTCCCACCAAGTTCCATCCTTACTCAGATTACCTGCCAGTCCCACCAAGTCCCTCACATCCTTAGACGGACTGCCAGTCTCATCAGAATTCAACCTTCCTTAGATTACCTGCCAGTCCCACCAGGTCTCTCCCTTCACTAGATTGTTTGCCAGCCCCATCAGGCTCCATTCTTCCTTAGATTACCTGCAAGTCTCCATAGGTCCTTCACTTCCTTAGACTGACTGCCAGTCCCATCAGAACCCAACCTTCCTTAGATTACCTGCAAGTCCCACCAGGTCCTTCACTTCCTTAGACTGACTGCCAGTCCCATCAGAACCCAACCTTCCTTAGATTACCTGCCAGTCTCACCAGGTACCTCACTTCACTAGATTGACTACCAGTTCCACCAGGTTCCACCCTGCCTTAGATTACCTGCAAGTCCCACCAGGTCCAACGTTTCCTTAGACCGACTGCAAGTCCCACCAGGTCCTTCACTTCCTTAGACTGACTGCTAGTCTCATCAGAACCCAACCTTCGTTAGATTACCTGCCAGTCTCACCAGGTACCTCACTTCACTAGATTGACTGCCAGTCCCACCAGGTTCCACCCTACCTTAGATTACCTGCCAGTCTCACCTGGTCCCATGTTTCCTTAGACAGACTACCAGTCCCACCAGGTCCTTCACTTCCTTAGACTGACTGCCAGTCCCTTCAGAACCCAACCTTCCTTAGATTACCTACCAGTCTCACCAGGTACCTCACTTCACTAGATTGACTGCCAGTCCCACCAGGTTCCACCCTGCCTTAGATTACCTGCCAGTCCCACCAGGTCCCACGTTTCCTTAGACAGACTGCCAGTCCCACCAGGTCCTTCATTTCCTTAGACTGACTGCCAGTCCCATCAGAACCCAACCTTTCTTAGATTACCTGCCAGTCTCGCCAGGTACCTCACTTCACTAGATTGCCTGCCAGTCTCACCAGGTATCGCACTTTACTAGATTGACTGCCAGTCCCACCAGGTCCCACGTTTCCTTAGACAGACTGCCAGTCCCACCAGGTCCCAACCTTCTATCTTAGAATATTTAGAGGAAGTGGCTCAGGCTCTTTTCATCAGCCGGGGCCGCCAGGAGCTCCTCAAACCATTTCACACCACTTTCCACTCTTTGTTTTTGGAATCCCGTTGACTTCCTTCCAAATGTTTCAGGTTTGCAAATGAAAAAAAAAAGTGTCACAATGGATCAAACTTTCCAGAACTCTTCTTTATAAACCCGGAGAACGCTCCTGACAGAGGAAAATGACTCTCGCGCTGGTCTTTCCATGTCATTCGCTCACAGCAGCCCAGATTGGCGGCTTGGCTATCAGACAGCAAATTCTATCACAGAGGGGGGTGCAGGCAGCAAGAATGGGAGGGCGAGCAGCACCGGCCCGAACTGTTAGTGCCTGAATGGGAGTTGCGGGCGAGCTGACATCTGTGATGTATTAGGCGCACGCTGCCAACGCCGGGATGGTTTCAGCTAAACCCCTCTCTGTTTATACAAGTCCACGTCTGTCCGCTTCCATCCAGAAGTCAGGGGAAGTCACGTCATGGCGCTGGACGATGACAGGTCACAGATTAATATCGCACTTTACGTCTATCCCTTAACCCCTTCGCAGAGGACATAAAAATTCCAACGTTACAACTCATTTCCAACACTTAAAAGGCACAACGCGTAGAGACGCCGAGTCCTATTCCACGAATACGCATCATCAAGCTCTTAGGCTGCTGTTAGAAACCACAGGACCCCATACAGCCAACCTGAAGGCCTCCCCTCCCAAAAAAACCCCACTGTTTACTATGCTTCAGTTATGAATGAACACAGTCAGTGTTTGGTACCGATCGCTCATTGTGTTCATTCATGAAAGGAAGGGGCTGATAACTGTGACAAATTTACCGGACCCCCTCCCCCACTCTCCATGAAAGATCCTCTTGTGTGCTTGGGAAGGAGAGGAGGGAAGCTGGTAGCACTGCAGGGGGTAGGGGGGCATATAGGGGGTAGGAAGCACACAGGTGGGGCAAACACCTAGCGCATGATCCAAGGTTAGTTAGAAAAGAAAAAGACAAAAAACGTACTCACAAAATGAAGTACATGCAAAAGCCTAAATGCCACAATGGTGGCCCACAATGATGGCCATAATGGTGGTCAACAATGATGGCTCACAATGATGGCTCACAATGATGGCCCACAATGATGGCCCACAATGATGGCCCACAATGATGGCTCACAATTATGGCCCACAATGGTGGCCCACAATGAATGCTCAAAATGATGGCCCACAATGATGGCCCACAATGATGGCCCACAATGATGGCCCACAATGATGGATCACAATGATGAACCACAATGATGGTTCACAATGGTGGACCACAATGATGGCCCACAATGATGGCTCACAATGATTGCCCATAATGATGGACCACAATGGAATGGTGATGGCTCACAATGATGGCTCACAATGATGGCCCACAATGATGGCTCACAATGATGGACCACAATGATGGATCACAATGATGGCCCACAATGATGGCCCACAATGGTGGACCATAATGATGGCCCACAATGGTGGACCACAATGATGGCCCACAATGGTGGACCACAATGATGGCCCACAATGATGGCTCACAATGATGGCCCACAATGGTGGACCACAATGATGATCTGCAATGATGGCCCGCAATGGTGGACCACAATGATGGCTCACAATGTGTGACGACAATGATGGTCCACAATAATGGCTCACAATGATGGCTCACAATGATGGCCCACAATGATGGCCCACAATGATGGCACACAATGGTGGACCACAATGGTGGACCACAATGATGGCTCACAATGATGGCCCACAATGATGGCTCACAATGATTGCCCATAATGATGGACCACAATGGAATGGTGATGGCTCACAATGATGGCTCACAATGATGGCCCACAATGATGGCCCACAATGATGGCCCACAATGATGGACCACAATGATAGCAGAGTGTCCGACTGGTAGTGCGACTGCCAGTCCCACCAGGTTCCACGCTTGCTTAGATTACCAGCCAGCCCCACTAGGTTCCTCCCTTCAGTAGATTACCTGCCAGTCTCACCAGGTCCCTCACTGTACTAGATGATTGACGGCCAGCCCCACCAGGCTCCATCCTTCCTTAGATTACCTGCCAGTCTCCATAGGTCCTTCACTTCCTTAGACTGACTGCCAGTCCCATCAGAACCCAACCTTCCTTAGATTACCAGCCAGCCCCACTAGGTTCCTCCCTTCAGTAGATTACCTGCCAGTCTCACCAGGTCCCTCACTGTACTAGATGATTGACGGCCAGCCCCACCAGGCTCCATCCTTCCTTAGATTACCTGCCAGTCTCCATAGGTCCTTCACTTCCTTAGACTGACTGCCAGTCCCATCAGAACCCAACCTTCCTTAGATTACCTGCCAGTCTCACCAGGTACCTCGCTTTACTAGATTGATGGCCAGTCCCACCAGGTTCCACCCTTCCTTCAATTACCTGCCAATCTCACCAGGTCCCTCACTTTAATAGATTGATAGCCAGCCCCACCAGGTTCCACCCTTCCTTCGATTTCCTGCCAGTCCCACCAGGTCATTGGATAATGCGCTAGGTGTTTGCACCACCTGTGTGCTTCCTTCAGTTTTTGATGATTTCCCAGTCGGAGGAGGGCTGCACCACCAAGAAGGTATCCATAGGCTATCTACTCATTGGACTCCCTGGCCTTTTCCTGGCCATCACCCCCTTTTGAAGTGCTGGAGAAACAGTGCTTTTTATCCAGTTTGGGCACATAGGAGGACCTGGGCAGCAGGGGGAAATGTATAGAGCACAGAGAGGGTGATGGGTGTGCGTTGTTCAATGACTGGAACCGGTCCCCTGTAAGGCTCTCTCTGCAGCAGATGGAAACCAGCATGAGGGAGAGGAAGAGAATCCAACTTTCAGCTGCAGCAGAGAAAGCCATACAAGGGATCGGTTCCAGTCATTGAGCCCTCCATCCCCACCATGCTGATCAACCTCCCTGCCCACATCCGATTCACCAGCTGCTTGTTGGCCTGGGGCCCCGTACAGGAGGACTGGTGTACCCCCTGATCCACGACCTTGGCCTTGGCCTATATTCCTCCCTACTAGGGCTTTCTAAAAGAAATGCGACCATATAACACATTTACATGGTAAGAGGAAGATTTGACGTGGTCATCCTCTCTACTTGTCCTGTCGATCGTCATCACCGAAAGTGAAAGAAAATCAAAAATTTTGGGTTGTCCCCATAACAGGAATCTTCCAATGGGGACTGGATTCCCTCACTTTGGAAGGATTTCCTCTCACTTTCACTTTTGGCTATGGGGCAGGAAAGGAAGGGAAATCTCCCCAATGAGAACCAGACGAGAAAAAAAAATCACCTATCCAGAGATCCAGGGCCATTCTCACCTGTGCCGGGCCTTCCCTCGTCTTTGGGTCTCCCCATGCCAACTATGGGAAGCGGTGCTAGTCCTGGAACCCAACACGTTCCAACATGCTGGAGGAAAAAGGGAGCCCAAGCTTCTGGCCAGCTTGCCTAGGAGATCCAGGAGGAAGGGGGAGCTGGCCAAAACCAAGTACCTGCTCCCCCACTAACAAAAACGTTTCCAAAAGTTGAAGGGGGGGTGGAGCAGAAAGAGGAACTTCCCTTTTAATAGGTGAAGTTCTGCTTTAAAGCGTTTGTAAACCGGCAAAAAAAAAGAAAAATCTGGGCCTCCTGCAGGTTTCTGCTGCTGGGGCTTCCATCTCCATCCGGTCTTCCTTGGGGGTTTGCATACTCTGGGCATTTGAATGGCCGGGCCGCGATGACGTCACGATCGCGCCATGACGCTCTCCATTCCACAGCACGCTATTGTCAATGTGGTTATCTTCTAAACAGTGCATGTATAGGAGATAATCATTGTATACCCCCCCAGCTTAGATCCTCTCTCTCCTCATATGCCCCCCCAAAAAAAATGTTCCCCCTCCTAGCACAAATCCTCTATCCCTCAAAGAACAACACTCCAAATCCCTCCTTCCAGCACAAATTCCCCTCCACAATCCCCTATCCTAGCCCAAATCCCCCCCACAAATTTCCCTGAGTCCTAGCACAAATACCCCCCCCCCCAATCATCCCTACTACCACAAATCCCCCCTCCCAAAAAAAAACATGCCTAGCGCAAATCCCCTCCCCCCACCATATTACTTTTATAGCACAAACCCTCAAATCCCTCCTCATAGCACAAATTCTCTTCTCTCCCCATCTCCCCCCCAACACAAATCCCCCAAAATCACCTCATCTAGCTCACCTCTCCAAATTTCTCCTCCTAGAACAATTCTTATCTGCTGACGCCCAACAAATGTCCTTTCTCAACACAAATCCCCTCCCCAATCTCCTTGCGGTGCCCCCTCCCTCACCTCACATGATACCACAGTTCTCAAGGCAGTCCCCCCCCCCCCCCTTGTCTCTGTCCTGGTTACATTTTTCATTTCAAGTATGGGACTCTGATATCAGGATATAATGTACACTATATTGCCCAAAGTATTGGCCCCGCCCTCCCAATCATGTGATTCAGGTGTTCCAATCCCCTCCATATCATGTGATTCAGGTGTTCCAATACCCTCCCAATCATGTGATTCAGGTGTTCCAATCCCCTCCATATCATGTGATTCAGGTGTTCCAATCCCCTCCCAATCATGTGATTCGGGTGTTCCAATCCCCTCCCAATCATGTGATTCGGGTGTTCCAATCCCCATCATATCATGTGATTCAGGTGTTCCAATCCCCTCCATATCATGTGATTCAGGTGTTCCAATACCCTCCCAATCATGTGATTCAGGTGTTCCAATCCCCTCCATATCATGTGATTCAGGTGTTCCAATACCCTCCCAATCATGTGATTCGGGTGTTCCAATCCCCTCCCAATCATGTGATTCGGGTGTTCCAATCCCCTCCATATCATGTAATTCATGTTTTCCAATCCCCTCCCAATCATGTGATTCAGGTGTTCCAATCCCCTCCATATCATGTGATTCAGGTGTTCCAATCCCCTCCCAATCATGTGATTCGGGTGTTCCAATCCCCTCCATATCATGTGATTCGGGTGTTCCAATCCCCTCCATATCATGTGATTCGGGTGTTCCAATCCCCTCCCAATCATGTGATTCAGGTGTTCCAATCCCCTCCATATCATGTGATTCAGGTATTCCAATCCCCTCCATGGACACAGGTGTATACAATCCATCCCCTAGGCATGCAGACGGCTTCTACAAACATTGGTGAAAGAATGGGTCGCTCTCAGGAGCTCAGTGACTCCAAGCGTGGTCCCGTGATAGGTGGCCACCTGGGCAATAAGTCCATCCGTGACATTTCCTGGCTACTAAATATTCCACACTCAACTGTTAGTGGGATTATAACAAAGTGGAAGCCACTGGGAACAACAGCAACTCAGCCACCAAGTGGTAGGCCACGTCACATGACAGGGCGGGGTCAGCGCATGCTGAAGCGCACAGTGCGCAGAAGTCGCCAACTGTCTGCAGAGTCAATAGCTAAAGACCTCCAAACTTGGTGTGGCCTTCAGATGAGCCCAACAACAGTGTGTAGAGAGCTTCATGGAATGGGTTTCCATGGCTGAGCAGCTGCATCCAAACCTTCCATCACCAAGTGCAATGCAAAGCGTTGGATGCCGTGGTGTAAAGCACGCCGCCACTGGACTATAGAGCAGGGGAGATGTTCTCTGGAGTGACCCATCACATTTCTCTGTCTGGTCATTTGATGGACTTGTCTGGGTTTGGCTGTGGCCAGGAGAACGGTACTTGCCTGACTGCATTGTGCCAAGTGTAAAGTTTGGTGGAGGGGGGATTATGGTGTGGGGTTGTTTTTCAGGGGTTGGGCTTGGCCCACTAATTCCAGTGAAGAAAACTCTTAAGGCGACATTTTGGACAATTTCATGCTCCCAATTTGTGGGAGGAATTTGGGGATGGCCCCTTCCTGTTCCAACATGACTGCCCACCAGTGCACAAAGCAAGGTCCATAAAGACATGGAGGAGCCAGTTTGGGGTGGAGGAACTTGACTGTCCTGCACAGAGTCCTGACCTCAACCCCATAGAACACCTTTGGGATGAATTAGAGCGGAGACTGCGAGCCAGGCCTCCTCCCCCGACATCAGTGCCTGACCTGACAAATGTGCTTCTGGAAGAATGGTCCAACCTTCCCATAGACACCCCCCTAAACCTTGTGGACGGCCTTCCCAGAAGAGTTGAAGCTGTTATAGCTGCAAAGGGCGGGGCCAACTCAATATTGAACCCTACGGACTAAGACTTGGGGGCCATGAAAGGTCATGTGGATGGAAAGGGCAGGGCCAACTCAATATTGAACCCTACGGACTAAGACTGGGGGGCCATGAAAGGTCATGTGCGAGGAAAGGGCAGGGCCAACTCAATATTGAACCCTACGGACTAAGACTGGGAGGCCATGAAAGGTCATGTGCGTGGGAAGGGTGGGGCCAACTCAATATTGAACCCTACGGACTAAGACTTGGGGGCCATGAAAGGTCATGTGGATGGAAAGGGCAGCCAACTCAATATTGAACCCTACGGACTAAGACTGGGGGGCCATGAAAGGTCATGTGCGAGGAAAGGGCGGGGCCAACTCAATATTGAACCCTACGGACTAAGACTGGGGGGCCATGAAAGGTCATGTGCGTGGGAAGGCCGGCCAACTCAATATTGAACCCTACGGACTAAGCCTGGGAGGCCATGAAAGGTCATGTGCGTGGGAAGGCCAACCAACTCAATATTGAACCCTACGGACTAAGACTGGGAGGCCATGAAAGTTCATGTACGTGGGAAGGCCAACCAACTCAACATTGAACCCTACGGACTAAGACTGGGAGGCCATGAAAGGTCATGTGCGTGGGAAGGCCGACGGCCCAACACTTTTGGCAATATAATGTAGAAGAGTGGAAAAAAAAAAGACCTAGTGGTCCATCAAGTCTTATTGCCAACCAAGTTAACTGTGGTAATCCTTTGATAGCCCAATGTCTAGACCCTCCCCCAACTGGGTCCTCCTTGACAAAGAGGTCTAAGCACCCGTATCTGTATATAATGAGTTTATATCCTGGTGCTCGTTGGAAATGGATGCCATTTGTAACCCCAGCATGCACGGTTCTCGTTTCGCCAAGTCGTTCTCATTCCTCCTCCAATCGGCAGACCCCCCCCCACCTCCGGACGCGGATCCGGGCCGTTCTCTGCCACTTCAACATAACAAGTGGTCCTGCTGCTGGAACCGTGGGAAAAAATCTGTTCACCTCCCTTGGCTACCAGTAGCCTTGTAAAGTGCGCTAATAAGGCGTCTTTGTCCTTGGCCGGTTCTAATGAGTACAGAGCTGGGAACAGTAGCCGTGTTTTGTACGAGGTAATTATTGTTATCATCATCAGTCGAGCTCACACAGATTATTACCACCTCCTCCACTCAATGCCCTGGAAAAAGCCGGCGTGTCAGGTGACCAGCGGGGGGGGGGGGGGGGGGGGTGTGCAGATCCGTGTCCGTTTGTTTTGGGGATTGAAGCGGGAGCATAATTTATCCTATCAAGGGCGTAATTATCTTTCAATGGGAAGCTCGGCTTTTAAGGGTCGCTTTCAACCTTTGTTTTAGGATGCGGAATTACGGAGGCTCGTTAATTCCTGATTAGCCGGCGTATTGTTGGTTGTGCTGGACCCGCTCCCGCCGCAAGCGCTAACAACCTGCTCTTAGGATGCCGGGAACCTCGACGGCTCAACTTAATATGCAGGTTAATGAGCCTGGAGGGAAGAGAACGCTGGGAGCCCTTAAAGCGATAGCATGGCAAAGAGGTCAAAGTAGATGGAAACTCTAACCTCTTTGAAGCCTCCAGGCCCTCCAGTGATGGCTTCATGACCTTTCTCAGACTGGGTTTCCTGATGGTGACCGTATCGGAGTTATGGAGTCTCCATTGACCCTATAACAGGAGTTTCCTGACCTTTCTGACTGTCCTTCATAGCAGGATCGCCAGGTAATATTTTCAGGGCCCATGTTGTAATCCTGAGAAGACCACAACTGTGGGCAGTACCACCACCAAGCACGACCCATTGAAGTGAATAGGGCTGTGCCACCACCACGTGCAATATGGCGGTGAAGGCTTTTCAGGAATAAAACAGTGGTGACAAGTTGCCTTTGTTCACTATTTTTCATCTTTTGTTGCCCTTTATCTCCTGCAACCTCTTTGAAGGCTCCAGGCACTCCAGTGATGGCTTCATGGCCTATCTCAGGGCGACCGTATCGGAGTTATGGAGTCTCCATTGACCCTATAACAGGAGTTTCCTGACCTTTCTGACTGTCCTTCATAGCAGGATCGCCAGGTAATATTTACAGGGCCCATGTTGTAATCCTGAGAAGACCACAACTGTGGGCAGTACCACCACCAAGCACAACCCATTGAAGTGAATAGGGCTGTGCCACCACCACGTGCAATATGGCGGTGAAGGCTTTTCAGGAATAAAACAGTGGTGACAAGTTGCCTTTGTTCACTATTTTTCATCTTTTGTTGCCCTTTATCTCCTGCAACCTCTTTGAAGGCTCCAGGCACTCCAGTGATGGCTTCATGGCCTTTCTCAGGGCGGGGTTTCCTGATGGTGACCGTATCGGAGTTATGGAGTCTCCATTGACCCTATAACAGGAGGTTCCTGACCTTTGTGACCGTCCTTCATAGCAGGATCGCCAGGTAATATTTTCAGGGCCCATGTTGTAATCCTGAGAAGACCACAACTGTGGGCAGTACCACCACCAAGCACAACCCATTGAAGTGAATAGGGCTGTGCCACCACCACGTGCAATATGGCGGTGAAGGCTTTTCAGGAATAAAACAGTGGTGACAAGTTGCCTTTGTTGACCATTTTTCATCTTTTGTTGCCCTTCATCTCCTGCAACATCTTTGAAGGCTCCAGGCACTCCAGTGATGGCTTCATGGCCTATCTCAGGGCGACCGTATCGGAGTTATGGAGTCTCCAACCCTAGAACAGGAGGTTCCTGACCTTTGTGACCGTCCTTCGTAGCAGGATCACCAGGTAATATTTTCAGGGCCCATGTTGTAATCCTCAGAAGACCACAACTGTGGGCAGTACCACCACCAAGCACGACCCATTGAAGTGAATAGGGCTGTGCTGCCACCACGTCAAATATGGCGGTGAAGGCTTTTCAGGAATAAAACAGTGGTGACAAGTTGCCTTTGTTCACTATTTTTCATCTTTTGTTGCCCTTTATCTCCTGCAACCTCTTTGAAGGCTCCAGGCACTCCAGTGATGGCTTCATGGCCTTTCTCAGGGCGGGGTTTCCTGATGGTGACCATATCGGAGTTATGGAGTCTCCATTGACCCTATAACAGGAGGTTCCTGACCTTTCTGACTGTCCTTCATAGCAGGATCGCCAGGTAATATTTTCAGGGCCCATGTTGTAATCCTGAGAAGACCACAACTGTGGGCAGTACCACCACCAAGCACGACCCATTGAAGTGAATAGGGCTGTGCTGCCACCACGTCAAATATGGCGGTGAAGGCTTTTCAGGAATAAAACAGTGGTGACAAGTTGCCTTTGTTCACCATTTTTCATCTTTTGTTGCCCTTCATCTCCTGCAACCTCTTTGAAGGCTCCAGGCACTCCAGTGATGGCTTCATGGTCTATCTCAGGGCGACCGTATCGGAGTTATGGAGTCTCCAACCCTAGAACAGGAGGTTCCTGACCTTTGTGACCGTCCTTCGTAGCAGGATCGCCAGGAAATATTTTCAGGGCCCATGTTGTAATCCTGAGAAGACCACAACTGTGGGCAGTACCACCACCGAACACGACCCATTGAAGTGAATAGGGCTGTGCCGCCACCACATGCAATATGGCGGTCGGGCTTTTCAGGAATAAAACTGTGGTGACAAGTTGCCTTTGTTCACCATTTTTCATCTTTTGTTTCCCTTCATCTCCTGCAACCTCTTTGAAGCCTCCAGGCACTCCAGTGATGGCTTCATGGCCTTTCTCAGGGCGGGGTTTCCTGATGGTGACCGTATCGGAGTTATGGAGTCTCCAACCCTATAACAGGAGGTTCCTGACCTTTGTGACCGTCCTTCGTAGCAGGATCACCAGGTAATATTTTCAGGGCCCATGTTGTAATCCTGAAAAGAGCACCACTGTGGGCAGTACCATCACCAAGCACGACCCATTGAAGTGAATAGGGCTGTGCCGCCACCACGTGCAATATGGTGGTGCGGGCTTTTCAGGAATAAAACATGGTAAAGTGGTGACAAGTTGCCTGTCAACTGCCCTCTAATCCAGTGTAGACTGCTTTTCAAAGGGCTGCCGCCAGTGTAAATAAGCCCTCGGTGCTTCGGGGGGCTCTGTTCAGAATGAATAGCACCACAACGCATGTAAAAGCAAAGTAAAAACCCATTCCAAATAGAGGATCCACAACTCCGTGTTGTGCTAATTAAAATCTTCCTTTACTCGACATTCCACCAGAATACGCAACCTTGATACGGAGCGAGACTCTTCTTATAACTTCATTAGTGGCCACGTGTCTTCTTGAGCCACCCTCGCCTATGATGGGATCATTTAGATATTTGTATACGGCTATCATATCTCCTCTTCTCCAAGGAGAATAAGTTTAACCTCTGTAGTTGTTCCTCATAACTGAGATCCTCCGGCCCCTCATGTTCCTCCATCTTTGCCCCATAGCTGAGGTCCTTTAGCCCCTCATGTTCCTCCACCTTCTTCCCATAACTGAGATCCTCCAGCCCCTCATGTTCCTCCATCTTTCCCCCATAGCTGAGGTCCTCCAGCCCCTCATGTTCCTCCATCTTTCCCCCATAGCTGATATCCTCCAGCCCCTCATGTTCCTCCATCTTTCCTCCATAGCTGAGATCCTCCAGCCCCTCATGTTCCTCCATCTTTCCCCCATAGCTGAGGTCCTCCGGCCCCTCATGTTCCTCCATCTTTCCTCCATAGCTGAGATCCTCCAGCCCCTCATGTTCTTCCATCTTTCCCCCATATCTGAGATCCTCCAGACCCTCATGTTCTTCCATCTTTCCCCCATAGCTGAGATCCTCCAGCCCCTCATGTTCCTCCATCTTTCCCCCATAGCTGAGGTCCTTTAGCCCCTCATGTTCCTCCACCTTCTTCCCATAACTGAGATCCTCCAGCCCCTCATGTTCCTCCATCTTTCCCCCATAGCTGAGATCCTCCAGCCCCTCATGTTCCTTCACCTTCCTCCCATAGCTGAGGTCCTTTACCCCTCATGTTCCTCCACCTTCCTTCCATAACTTAGATCCTCAAGCCCCTCATGTTCATCCATCTTTACCCCATAACTGAGGTCCTCCAGCCTCTCAAGTTCCTCCTTCTTCCCTCCATAACTGAAGTCCTCCAGTTCCTGATGTTCCTCAATGTTTCCTGCATAGCTGAGGTCCTCCAGCCCCTCATGTTCCTTCACCTTCCCCCCATAGCTGAGGTCCTCCAGCCCCTCATGTTCCTCCACCTTCCTCCCATAACTGAGGTCCTCCAGCCCCCCATTTTCCTCCACCTTCCCCCCATAACTGAGGTCCTCCAGCCCCTCATGTTCCTCCATCTTTCCCCCATAGCTTAGGTCCTCCAGCCCCTCATGTTCCTCCACCTTCCTCCCATAACTTAGATCCTCCAGCCCCTCATGTTCCTCCACCTTCCTTCCATAACTTAGATCCTCCAGCCCCTCATGTTCCTCCACCTTCCTCCCATAAATGAGGTCCTCCAGCCCCTCATGTTCCTCCACCTTCCCCCCATAACTGAGGTCCTCCAGCCCCTCATGTTCCTCCACCTTCCCCCCATAACTGAGGTCCTCCAGCCCCTCATGTTCCTCCACCTTCCTCCCATAAATGAGGTCCTCCAGCCCCTCATGTTCCTCCACCTTCCTCCCATAACTGAGATCCTCCAGCCCCTCATGTTCTTCCACCTTCCCCCCATAACTGAGGTCCTCCAGCCCCTCATGTTCCTCCACCTTCCCCCCATAACTGAGGTCCTCCAGCCCCTCATGTTCCTTCACCTTCCCCCCATAACTGAGGTCCTCCAGCCCCTCATGTTCCTTCACCTTCCCCCCATAACTGAGGTCCTCCAGCCCCTCATGTTCCTCCATCTTTCCCCCATAGCTGAGGTCCTCCAGCCCCTCATGTTCCTCCACCTTCCCCCCATAACTGAGGTCCTCCAGCTCCTCATGTTCCTCCACCTTCCTCCCATAACTTAGATCCTCCAGCCCCTCATGTTCCTCCATCTTCCCCCCATAACTGAGATCCTCCAGCCCCTCATGTTCCTTCACCTTCCTCCCATAACGGAGGGCCTCCAGCCCCTCATGTTCCTCCACCTTCCCCCCATAACTGAGGTCCTCCAGCCTCTCATGTTCCTCCACCTTCCCCCCATAACTGAGATCCTCCAGCCCCTCATGTTCCTCCATCTTCCCCCCATAACTGAGATCCTCCAGCCCCTCATGTTCCTTCACCTTCCTCCCATAAATGAGGTCCTCCAGCCCCTCATGTTCCTTCACCTTCCCCCCATAACTGAGATCCTCCAGCCCCTCATGTTCCTTCACCTTCCTCCCATAAATGAGATCCTCCAGCCCCTCATGTTTCTCCACCTTCCAGAAGACAGTCTTTGACAAGTCCTTTATTAAAAACTAAAAATAAATAAATAATGCCCCTCACTACCAGCCATGATCTGCTTGAATTGCCTAGAGAAGCACAGAGACCCAGTGATGACATCACTGGAGCAATAATAAGCTATGTAGTGAAAATGGAAATGTTTTATTTAAAAAAATGTCATTAGCATGTTGGTGAGGGGGGGCCAGGGAAGACAATATAAAAGTCAGCTTGCTGTGCCCAGCACCCTGCCGGCCCCTCCAATCTGCCTGCATTGCCTAGAGAAGAACAGAGACCCGGTGATGACATCACTAGGGCAATAATAAGATATGCAATGGAAAGAGAAAGGAACCCTCCCATGAGCCAGTCCACTGCTTGCATTGGGGCGGAGGACTCTTGAGAGGAGCACTGACTCCTCCCACTACCGTGATCTGCCTCCGTTACATACAGAAGCATAGAGACCCAGTGATAAAAAAAATGTCATTAGCATGTTGATGAAGGGGGAACCGGGGAAGGCAAATTATAAGCAGATTAAACGTCAGCTTGCTGTGCCCAGCACCTTGCCAGCCCATCCCACCGGCCACAATCTGCCTGCATTGCCTAGAGAGACACAGAGACCCAGTGATGACATAAAACAGAACGGTTTTATTTACAAAATCAGGAGAGATGTAAGCGTTGGGCGATCTTTTTATGAATGGAGGACGAAGCGTCTCCAGGAGTGGCGGGCAGCGGTGGCATCGCAGCGACGGCCTGATGACCCCGGCACAGATGGCCGCCTTAATGAAGACACGAGCAACTGGATGGGGAAGCAGATGGTGTCATTGTACGGCAGCGGCAGGGGAAGGGACGTGACAGCGGCGGCGTGCGAATGACGAAACGGTCAGATCACAAATAGCAAGAGACGCGCTTCGCTCCATGTCGCCCTTGTCATCACTGGGTCTCTGCGCTTCTCTATGCAATGCAGGCCAGCCCAGGCTGCTTTTTAGAAGTGTCATCACTGGGTCTCTGTGCTTCTCTATGCAAAGCAGGCCAGGCTGTTTTTTTTTCTTTAGCAGTGTCATCATCGGGTCTCTGTGCTTCTCTATGCAATGCAGGCCAGCCTGTTTTTTTTTAAAAGTGTCATCACTGGGTCTCTGTACTTCTCTATGCAAAGCAGGCCAGGATGTTTTTTTCTTTAGCAGTGTCATCACCGGGTCTCTGTGCTTCTCTATGCAATGCAGGCCAGCCTGTTTTTTTTTTTTAGCAGTGTCATCACCGGGTCTCTGTGCTTCTCTATGTAATGCAGGCCAGGATGTTTGTTGAAAAGTGTCATCACTGGGTCTCTGTGCTTCTCTATGCAATGCAGGCCAGCCTGTTTTTTAGAAGTGTCATCACCAGGTCTCTGTGCTTCTCTATGTAATGCAGGCCAGTTTTTTTTTTTTTTAGAAATGTCATCACTGGGTCTCTGTGCTTCTCTATGCAATGCAGGCCAGCCTGTTTTTTTTTTTTAGAAGTGTCATCACCGGGTCTCTGTACTTCTCTATGCAAAGCACGCCAGGCTGTTTTTTTTTCTTTAGCAGTGTCATCACTGGGTCTCTAGGCAATGCAAGCAAATCATGGCTGGTACACCTGTGCAAGACTGAAGGGGAGGAGCCGGTACACCTGTGCAAGACTGAAGGGGAGGAGCCGGTACACCTGTGCAAGACTGAAGGGGAGGAGCCTGTACACCTGTGCAAGACTGAAGGGGAGGAGCCGGTACACCTGTGCAAGACTGAAGGGGAGGAGCCGGTACACCTGTGCAAGACTGGAGGGGAGGAGCCGGTACACCTGTGCAAGACTGGAGGGGAGGAGCCGGTACTGACCCTGGACAAGAAGACCTATCCCATCATCAGTGTTCCAACTCATCCCAAATATGATCCCTAGGGGTTTGTAGACACCTGACCATCATATCTATTTGAGTTTTCTTGACATCCCATTCCAAAACCATGGCCATGAATATGGAGGTGCCCCTTTTGGGGCTATAACATCCTCCACTCTTCTGGGAAGGCTTTCCAAAAAACGTTTTTAATACCAACGATGGGACGCTACCCTCGGCTATGACCTCCACCATTCTTCTGGGAAGGCTTCCCACAAGATTTCGGAGGGTGTCTGTGGGAACTTGTGCCCATTTGTGAGGTCAGGTACCGATGTTGGAGGAGAAGACCTGGCTCGCAATCAGCGTTCCAATTAATTTTTGCTTAAAACGGGTCCAGATGATAATAACCAAACCACTAACAATATAAAGATGGAGCAAATATGCGAAGTAAGAGACATCTTCAACTCATTTCATACAAATAAACATCTGCTACTTCAAAAACAAATGAGGATATGAGACATCATGGAAAGAAAACCGCAATACTTAATGATGCGGTATGACGTTTCTCCTGCTTACTTGAAGGAGCAGCCAGAGTACTCGATTCACGAAAGTCCATGAAGATAAAGAGGTTACCCTCCTGGTCTGGATTCTTTCTTGGATACACAGAATATAATCGGATACTAACATTTATAGGGAAAGTTGATCCAGAGAATATCCGATTTCCTCAAGAAGGACTTTTTTCCCCTTTCAGACTTTTTTCGGTGTCAGGTATGTGTGGTATCCGGTATACGGCCAAACGTTATGGACCTCACCATCACATCTATATGAACTCGTTGGGCATCCCATTCTGAAACCATGGTCATTAGGATGGAATTGGTCCTCCTTTCTGGCCTTGGTCATTAATATGGATTTCTCCTCCTCCCCTCATGGCCATTAATGTAGAGTCACCTTCCACTGTGGCTATAACATCTCCCACTCTACTGGGGAAGCTTTCCACAAGATGTTTGAGGGTTCTTGTGAAAATGTGTGACCATTTGTGAGGTCAGGAAATTATGTTGGATGGGAAAACCTGGCTCATCGGTGATCTGATTCATCCCAAAGGTGATCCGTAAGAGTTTGTGGACACCTGACCATCACACCTATATGAACTCGTTGGGCATCCCATTCTGAAACCATGGTCATTAGGATGGAATTGGTCCTCCTTTGTGGCCTTGGTCATTAATATGGATTTCTCCTTCTCCCCTCATGGCCATTAATGTAGAGTCACCTTCCACTGTGGCTATAACATCTCCCACTCTACTGGGGAAGCTTTCCACAAGATGTTTGATGGTTCTTGTGAAAATGTGTGACCATTTATGAGGTCAGGAAATTATGTTGGATGGGAAAACTTGGCTCATCGGTGATCTGATTCATCCCAAAGGTGATCCGTAAGAGTTTGTGGACACCTGACCATCACATCTATATGAACTCGTTGGGCATCCCATTCTGAAACCATGGTCATTAGGATGGAATTGGTCCTCCTTTGTGGCCTTGGTCATTAATATGGATTTCTCCTCCTCCCCTCATGGCCATTAATGTAGAGTGGCCAGTCTTCTGAGAAATCTTTCCACAAGTATTTGGAGGGTTCTTGTGAAAATGTGTGACCATTTGTGAGGTCAGGAAATTATGTTGGATGGGAAAACTTGGCTCATCGGTGATCTGATTCATCCCAAAGGTGATCCGTAAGAGTTTGTGGACACCTGACCATCACACCTATATGAACTCGTTGGGCATCCCATTCTGAAACCATGGTCATTAGGATGGAATTGGTCCTCCTTTGTGGCCTTGGTCATTAATATGGATTTCTCCTCCTCCCCTCATGGCCATTAATGTAGAGTCACCTTCCACTGTGGCTAGAACATCTCCCACTCTACTGGGGAAGCTTTCCACAAGATGTTTGAGGTTGTCTTTAGAAATTTGTGCCCATTTGTGAGGTCAGGTCCTGATATTGGATGAGAAGACCTGGCTCACCATCAGGGTTCTAACTCATCCCAAAGGTGTTCAGTAGGAATGAGGTCAGGGCTTTGAGTAGAACACTCAAGTTCCTCCACACCAAACTGGACAGACCATGTCTTTATGGAGCTGACTTTGTACACAGGGGTACAGTCATTGTGGAAGAGAAAAGGGTCTTCACCAGGGGCAGACTGACAACTCATGGGGCCCCTGGGCAATAGGGGGTTATGGGGCCCCTGTGTCCTTGCCCAAACTCAAAAAAGCCTATGAAAAAGGTACCAGGGGCATCTCATGGGGCCCCCTACTGACCCCAGGCCCTCGAGCAGTGCCCGAGTTTCCAAATGGTCAGTCCGCCTCTGGTCTTCACCAAACTGTTACCACAAGGTTGGAAGAATGCAACTGTCTACAGTGTCTTTGTAAGAGGTCAGGAAATTATGTTGGATGAGAAAACTTGGCTCATCTGTGATCTGATTCACCCCAAAGGTGATCTGTAAGAGTTTGTGGGCACCTGACCATAACACCTATATGAGCTTGTCGGATAGCCAAAACCAAGGCCATTAATATGGATTTGCCGAGTCCTCCTATGGCCACTTATATGGAGTTACCCTTTGTGGCTACAACATTTCCACAGAAGAGGGTCTGTGTGAATTGTGCCCATTTGTGGGGTCAGGTTCTGATGTTGAATGAGAAGAGCTGACTCACATTTGGCGTTCCTCTTCATCCTGTTCAGTAGATTCGAGGTCAGAGCTCTGTACACAACACTTGAGTTCCTCCATGACCTCCTGAACACCCTTGGAATGAGAAGGCCTGATCCTAAAGGTTTTCAAAAGGGTTGATGAATGGTACTGATGTTGGAGGAGAAGACCAGATCCCAAAGGTTTTCAGAAGGGTTGATGGTGGGTGCTGATGTTGGAGGAGAAGACCAGATCCCAAAGGTTTTCAGAAGGGTTGATGGTGGGTGCTGATGTTGGAGGAAAAGGCCTGATCCCAAAGGTTTGCAGAAGAGTTGATGGAGAATACTGATGTTGGATAAGAAGACCTGGTCCCAAAGGTTTTCAGAAATGTTGATGGTGGGCACTGATGTTGAATGAGAAGACCTGATCCCAAAGGTTTTCAGTAGGGTTAAGGGCAGGTACTGATGTTGGATGAGAAGACCTGATCCCAAAGGTTTTCGGAAAGGTTGATGGAGAATACTGATGTTGGATAAGAAGACCTGGTCCCAAAGGTATTCAGAAATATTGATGGTGGGCACTGATGTTGAATGAGAAAACCTGATCCCAAAGGTTTTCAGAAGGGTTCATGGAGGGTACTGATGTTGGATGAGAAGACCTGATCCCAAAGGTTTTTGGGAATGGTTGATGGAGAATACTGATGTTGGATAAGAAGACTTGATCCCTAAGGTTTTTCAGAAATGTTGATGGTGGGTACTGATGTTGAATGAGACCTGATCCCAAAGGTTTTCAGTAGGGTTAAGGGCAGGTACTGATGTTGGATGAAAAGACCTGATCCCAAAGGTTTTCAGTAGATTAAGAACAGGTACTGATGTTGGATGAGAAGACCTGATCCCAAAGGTTTTCAGAAGGGTTGATGGAGAATACTGATGTTGGATAAGAAGACCTCATCCCAAAGGTTTTCAGAAGGGTTGATGGGGAATACTGATGTTGGATAAGAAGACCTGGTCCCAAAGGTTTTCAGAAATGTTGATGGTGGGTATTGATGTTGGATGAGAAGACCTGATCCCAAAGGTTTTCAGTAGGGTTAAGGGCAGGTACTGATGTTGGATGAGAAGACCTGATCCCAAAGGTTTTGAGAAGGGTTGAGGGCAGGTACTGATTTTGGATGAGAAGACCTGATCTCAAAGGTCTTCCAAAAGTAGGGTAGGGAGGTTAGAGGTCAGAGCTTTGTGCAGGACTTTCAAGTTCCTCCACACCAAACTGGTCAATCCATGTCTTTATGGAGTTGGCTTTGTACGCAGTGGCACAGTCATACTGGAGCAGAAAAGGGTCTTCACCAAACTGTTACTACAAGGAAGAGTACAATCATCTACAATGTCTTCGAATGATGTAGTATTATCAGGACACTTTCCTGGAGAAACCTGAACTCTACTATTTGGAGGGGGACCACAGACCATATATTAGACACGATGGTCAGAATGTAAATATTCTGCCACGTAATACAATATACATTTCTATGGCAGTCAGCAGTACTCGACACATTCCTCTCGGTTCAATGCTCCTTAAATGTGTTTATCATCTGTGCATTTGGTTGGTCTGAGGTTGGAAACCTGAGAAGATCAGTGCTGTTTAATTATGTTTTTTGTTTTTGTTTTTATTTTGCAGCTCAAAATTAAATCTGAACCATTCACAGATGTCAGGCCTACTAGAACACTAATTATAATGGAGATGTTTGTGTCCCTGTTTTTCTGGATCACGTCTCTGTTATCTGTTTATTTTGTTTCCATCATCATTTCTGTGATGTTCTAACAGATACAAAACATAAAAGGATAATTGTCATCAGAAAAAAATATTTGTGTATGTAATATTAGGCACGTACTTCATGCAGCATCCATGCTGGTTGGGAACTGGTGGGCACCCCAATGGTTGGGGCATTAATAACATGCAGTGTTTTCCTTGCTATGTGCCAGCATGTCGGAGAACCAGCCTGCATCCCGTCTACACTGTAGGGATGTATGTTCAGCAAAAAATAAAACTGATGACCGGAAACGAAATGAAGACAGTGAAAATTGTTGTGTGCCTTCACATTGGGAGTCATTGGAAAAGTTTGCCTTTACATTGGCATTTGGGAGAAAGGTTCTCATTAGATTAGATGTTTGTGGGGAAGAACCCCTTAAATTGGTGGTGGGTGGGGAAGATCCCTCTTATATTGGTGGTTCGTGGAGAAGGGACCTCTTACATTGAAGGTAAGTGGAGAAGAGCCCTCCTACATTGGTGGTCCATGAGGAAGATCCCTCTTACATTGGTGGTCAGTGGAGAAGAGGCCTCTTACATTGGTGCTCAGTGAAGGGAGCTCTTACATTGGTGGTCCATGAAGAAGATTCCTCTTACATTGGTGTTCAGGGGAGAAGAGACCTCTTACATTGGTGCTCAGTGAACCACGCTCTTACATTGGTGGTCCATGAATAAGATCCCTCTTACATTGGTGCTTCATGGAGAAGGAAGCTCTTACATTGATGGTAAGTGGAGAAGAGTCCTCTTACATTGGTGGTCCATGAGGAAGATCCCTCTTACATTGGTGGTCAGCGGAGAAGAGGCCTCTTACATTGGTGCTCAGTGAAGGGCGCTCTTACATTGGTGGTCCATGAAGAAGATACCTCTTACATTGGTGGTTCGTGGAAAAGGGACCTTTTACATTGATGGTAAGTGGAAAAGAGCCCTCTTACATTGGTGTTCCATGAAGAAGATCCCTCTTACATTGGTGGTCAGTGGAGAAGAGGCCTCTTACATTGGTGCTCTGTGAAGATCGCTTTTACATTGGTGGTCCATGAAGAAGATACCTCTTACATTGGTGGTTCGTGGAGAAGAGGCCTCTTACATTGGTGATCCATGAAGAAGATCCCTCTTACATTGGTGGTTTGTGGAGAAGGGACCTCTTACATTGATGGAAAGTGGAGAAGAGCCCTCTTACATTGGTGGTCCATGAGGAAGATCTCTCTTACATTGGTGGTCAGTGGAGAAGAGGCCTCTTACATTGGTGCTCAGTGAAGGGCGCTCTTACATTGGTGGTCCATGAAGAAGATCCCTCTTACATTGGTGGTTCATGGAGAAGGGACCTTTTACATTGATGGTAAGTGGAGAAGAGCCCTCTTACATTGGTGGTCCATGAGGAACATCCCTCTTACATTGGTGGTCAGTGGAGAAGAGGCCTCTTACATTGGTGCTCAGTGAAGGGAGCTCTTACATTGGTGGTCCATGAAGAAGATCCCTCTTACATTGGTGGTTTGTGGAGAAGGGACCTTTTACATTGATGGAAAGTGGAGAAGAGCCCTCTTACATTGGTGGTCCATGAAGAAGATCCCTCTTACATTGGTGGTCAGTGGAGAAGAGGCCTCTTACATTGGTGCTCTGTGAAGATCGCTTTTACATTGGTGGTCCATGAAGAAGATACCTCTTACATTGGTGGTTCGTGGAGAAGAGGCCTCTTACATTGGTGCTCAGTGAAGGGCACTCTTACATTGGTGATCCATGAAGAAGATCCCTCTTACATTGGTGGTTTGTGGAGAAGGGACCTCTTACATTGATGGAAAGTGGAGAAGAGCCCTCTTACATTGGTGGTCCATGAGGAAGATCTCTCTTACATTGGTGGTCAGTGGAGAAGAGGCCTCTTACATTGGTGCTCAGTGAAGGGCGCTCTTACATTGGTGGTCCATGAAGAAGATCCCTCTTACATTGGTGGTTCATGGAGAAGGGACCTTTTACATTGATGGAAAGTGGAGAAGAGCCCTCTTACATTGGTGGTCCATGAGGAACATCCCTCTTACATTGGTGGTCAGTGGAGAAGAGGCCTCTTACATTGGTGCTCAGTGAAGGGAGCTCTTACATTGGTGGTCCATGAAGAAGATCCCTCTTACATTGGTGGTTTGTTGAGAAGGGACCTCTTACATTGATGGAAAGTGGAGAAGAGCCCTCTTACATTGGTGGTCCATGAAGAAGATCCCTCTTACATTGGTGGTCAGTGGAGAAGAGGCCTCTTACATTAGTGATCAATGGAGAAGGGCCCTCTTACACTGGTGGTCAGTTGATAAGAGCCCTCTTACATTGTTGGTCAGTGAAGGGCCCTCTTTCATTGGTGGTCAGTGGAGAAGGGCCTGTTACATTGGTCCCACTCACATTGGTGGTCAGTTGAGAAGGACCACCATCTTACATTGGAGATCAGCAGAGAAAGGTCTCCTACAGTGTGAGAGGTGTTACCTTAGATTGGTGATCAGCAGGAGAAGGACCCCTTACATTGGAGGTTGGAGGAGGGGTTCCTTCTCACATTGGTAGTCAGTGGGAGACATACCCCATTACATACAATATGTGTTGGTGAAGGAGTGCTTCCCAAATGTGGTCAGTTAGAGAAGGGACCCTTTACATTGGTAGTCATTGGAGAAGGATCCCCTTACACTGCTGGTCAGTGGGGAAGTATTCCCTTGCAGTGGAAGTCAGTGGAGACTACCCTCACATTGGTGATCAGTGGGAGAAGGTCCCAGCTATAAGTCAGTGGAGATGGGCCTTTCTACATTGGAGGTCATATAGGGCCCTCCTTACATTGGTGGTCCGTTGCCAGATTGCTCACTTTTTAGGTAGATAAAAAGATCATGCCTGTCAGTATTTACCCATTTGAGAGACGAAAAAAGAGACTCAGCTGGTCTCATGTCATAAGTAGCTGCTGAATGGCATTGGCCCTATACCTATGCAGGTGCCATCAGGTGAAAGATTACATCATCACCGCTCCTCACCCCTACCAACCTCTGGAGACCCTCTGGTTGAGGAGAGCTTCTCTAGAGGGTGTCAGGAGTGAGGAGAATGGAGCTTCTTCATGTTTGTCTTTCCTGAAGATGTAGCAGCCAGCTGGTTCTTAGCTGACGTCCATCCTGCATGAAGTAAGCACATCATGTCTCCTTTGCTCTACACAGTTCTTATGTTTAAGGAGCCAGATGTTTATATCTACGGTCATCCTTTGAGACTACTACTATCCCAGGTGAAGAGCTAAGAGTCCTCAGTATGTCTGCAAGCATCTGGCCTAACTAGAGAGCTTTCATAGCCTCCTTTATGTTGTCACATTTCTGGTAATAATAATATCAATGGAAAATGTCCAATGCTGCAGACATGCAAAGTAACATGAAAAATGTGCAACGCTGAAGACATATACAGTGTGATAGAAGACGTCAAACAATGAAGACACATACAGTATAAGGGAAAATGTCCAACCCTGAAGACATACAGTTGTGACCAAAATTATTCAACCCCCACTGAAATTGAGTGTTTTGGCCAGTTTGACATTGCTTTTGATCATTCAGTCATCTTGCTTACATTTACATTAAAGAGGCACTTGTAGGTCAGACAAATATAACATAACAGTTATAATGAAATAACCACAAATGTCTTTTCTGTGCTCACAGCATTATCAGTTTTATTCAACCCCCAAGTGACATTCAATCTTAGTACTTAGTACAGCATCCTTTTACAGTTATAACAGCTTTTAAACGTGAAGCATAGCTTGACACAAGTGTCTTGCAGCGATCTACGGGTATCTTCGCCCATTCTTCATGGGCAAAGGCCTCCAGTTCAGTCACATTCTTAGGCTTGCGCACTGCAACTGCTTTCTTTAAGTCCCACCAGAGGTTCTCAATCGGATTTAAGTCTGGTGACTGCGATGGCCACTCCAAAATGTTCCAGCCTTTCCTCTGCAACCATGCTCTAGTGGACTTGGAGGTATGCTTGGGATCATTGTCCTGTTGAAAGGTCCAACGTCTCCCAAGCCTCAGGTGTGTGACGGACTGCATCACGTTTCCATCCAATATCTCCTGGTACTGAAGAGAATTCATGGTACCTTGCACACGCTGAAGCTTCCCTGTACCTGCAGAAGCAAAACAGCCCCAAAGCATGATTGACCCTCCACCATGCTTCACAGTAGGCAAGGTGTTCTTTTCATCATAGGCCTTGTTCTTCCTCCTCCAAACATAGCGTTGATCCATGGGCCCAAACAGTTCTAATTTTGTTTCATCAGTCCACAGAACACTATCCCACAACTTTTGTGGTTTGTCCACATGGCTTTTGGCATACTGCAGTCGACTCTTCTTATTCTTTGGAGACAGCAAGGGGGTACGCCTGGGAGTTCTGGCACGGAGGCCTTCATTACGCAGTGTGCGTCTTATTGTCTGGGCTGAAACTTCTGTACCCACATCTGACAAATCTTTTCTCAGTTCCTCAGCAGTCACACGGGGACTTCTCTCCACTCTACGCTTCAGGTAGCGCACAGCAGTCGAAGTCAGCATCTTCTTTCTGCCACGACCAGGTAGCGTTTCAACAGTGCCCTTTGCCTTGAATTTGCGAATGATGCTTCCTAAGGTGTCTCTTGGTATGTTTAACATCTTTGCAATCTTCTTATAGCCATTGCCCTTCCTGTGAAGAGAAATCACCTCTTCTCTTGTCTTCCTGGACCATTCTCTTGCCTTCACCATGTTTGTAACCACACCAGTAAATGTCTAGAAGGAGCTGAGTATCACAGTCATTTTAAAGCTGCCTAATTGGTGCTTATTATGCTTGATTGCTGCTCGGTGACATCCACAGGTGTTTTCAATACCTGATGGAAAGCACCTGTATGAACCTCTGTTCTTCAGAGTGGTAGTCTTTAAGGGGTTGAATAATTGTGGCAATGAAGAAACCACATAAGAACCATTTACTACTGTATTACATAAACAATTGATGTCATTTTAGTTGCATTTGGGTAGTTACAACGTCCTTGTAGGATTTGATTCTGAATACAATTCCAAATGTACACTATAGTCCCTAAACCCCTTTACAGCATTGGGGGTTGAATAATTTTGGTCACAACTGTATAAAGTATAATGGAAGACGTCAAACGATGACGACACATACAATATAATACAAGACATTAGATGATGAAGACATATACAGTATAATGGAAAATATGCCACGCTCAAGGCATACAGTCTAATAGAAGACATCTAACAATGAAGACATATACAGTATAATGGAAGATGTCCATCAATGAAGACACATACAGTATAATGGAAGATGTCCATCAATGAAGACACATACAGTATAATGGAAGATGTCCATCAATGAAGACATATACAGTATAATGGAAGACATCCAACGCTGAAGACATATACAGTATAATAGAAGACATCCAACCCTGAAGACATATACAGTATAATAGAAGACATCCAACGCTGAAGACATATACAGTATAATAGAAGACATCCAACGCTGAAGACATATACAGTATAATGGAAGATGTCCAACCCTGAAGACACATACAGTATAATGGAAGATGTCCAACCCTGAAGACATATACAGTATAATAGAAGATGTCCATCAATGAAGACATATACAGTATAATAGGAGACGTCCAACAAGGAAGACATATACAGTATAATGGAAGATGTCCAACCCTGAAGACATATACAATATAATGGAAGATGTCCAACAATGAAGACATATACAGTATAATAGAAGATGTCCATCAATGAAGACATATACAGTATGATAGAAGACATCCAACAATGAAGACATATACAGTATAATGGAAGATCACCATCAATGAAGACATATGCAGTATAATGGAAGATCACCATCAATGAAGACATATGCAGTATAATGGAAGATCACCATCAATGAAGACATATGCAGTATAATGGAAGATCACCATCAATGAAGACATATGCAGTATAATGGAAGATCACCATCAATGAAGACATATGCAGTATAATGGAAGATCACCATCAATGAAGACATATGCAGTATAATGGAAGATGTCCAACGCTGAAGACATATACAGTGTAATAGAAGACGTCAAACGATGACGACATACAGTATAATGTAAGATGTCCAACAATGAAGACATATAGAGTACAATGAAAGATGTCCATCAATGAAGACATACCCAGCATAATGGAAGATCACCATCAATGAAGACATATACAGTACAACGGAAGATGTCCATCAATGAAGACATATAGAGTACAACGGAAGATGTCCATCAATGAAGACATATAGAGTACAACGGAAGATGACCATCAATGAAGACATACCCAGCATAATGGAAGATGTCCAACCCTGAAGACATATACAGTATAAGAGAAGATGTCCATCAATGAAGACATATACAGTACAACGGAAGATGACCATCAATGAAGACATATACAGTACAACGGAAGATGACCATCAATGAAGACATATACAGTACAACGGAAGATGACCATCAATGAAGACATACCCAGTATAATGGAAGATGACCATCAATGAAGACATATAGAGTACAACGGAAGATGACCATCAATGAAGACATATAGAGTACAACGGAAGATGACCATCAATGAAGACATACCCAGCATAATGGAAGATGTCCAACCCTGAAGACATATACAGTATAAGAGAAGATGTCCATCAATGAAGACATATACAGTACAATGGAAGATCACCATCAATGAGGACATATAGAGTACAACGGAAGATGACCACACCGAAGACAAGGCAACTCAACAGTAAGAAACAAAAAAAATGATAATAAAATGAATAGCGAGGTGTCCGTTCCCCAAGGAAAAAGCTTTTCATAACTTCCATGTATTTAATCTACTTCCCGATAGATACATCACTGTCACACCGCAAGGAAATAAAGGACAATAGACCAACTTGAAGTATTTGTTGCTTAGCAACTTTTTATCTATACCGTACTCGTCTACGTAAATGAATCTTCCAGTGATGGCGAGGAACCGGCGGTGCTCGGAGGTGTGTGGGCTGAGAGCTCTCATTAAAAGGACACAAATATTGGAAAAACTCCTTCTGCCACCATGGTGGAGATTGTCCTGTGATAAAAAAGTGACCGCTGCCTACGACATTTCCATGTGCCAAGAGCCATAGACATACGTTGCTTGTCATTCTTCTTCGGCAATCTTTTTATGGATTATTTTCTCTTTCTGTCTATCTGTCTGTCCATCCGTCTGTCTGTCTATCTATCTATCTATCTATCTATCTATCTATGGGCTTATGGTGACCATTCCATGAAAAAAAAGTGTTTTTGAATGGCGTAGGCAGTTTAAGGGTGGGCAGGCAGGTGACGCAAATAGTAGGCAACCAAAAATGCAAAGGACGGAAGCAAATGTGGAAAATGAAAAGGTTACGGGAATCTGTTGGGAGGAAAAGACCAAAGCTCTGGCCTGACAAGTGGATTCTCCACCATGACAATGCTCCTGCACATTCTCCACCATGACAATGCTCCTGTACATTCTCCACCATGACAATGCTCCTGTACATTCTCTACCACGACAATGCTCCTGTACATTCTCCACCACGACAATGCTCCTGTACATTCTCCACCACGACAATGCTCCTGTACATTCTCCACCACGACAATGCTCCTGTACATTCTCCACCACGACAATGCTCCTGTACATTCTCCACCACGACAATGCTCCTGTACATTCTCCACCACAACAATGCTCCTGCACATTCTCCACCATGACAATGCTCCTGCACTTTCTCCACCACGACCATGCTCCTGCACATTCTCCACCATGATTATGCTCCTGTACATTCTCCACCATGACAATGCCCCTGCACATTCTCCACCACAACAATGCTCCTGTACATTCTCCTCCAAGAAAATGCTCCTGTACATTCTCCACCACGACCATGCTCCTGCACATTCTCCACCACGACAATGCTCCTCCACATTCTACACCATGACTATGCTCCTCCACATTCTACACCATGACTATGCTCCTGCACATTCTCCACCATGACAATGCTCCTGTACATTCTCCACCACGACAATGCTCCTGCACATTCTACACCATGACTATGCCCCTGCACATTCTCCACCATGACAATGCTTTTGTACATTCTCCACCACGTTAATGCTCCTGTACATTTTCCACCACGACAATGCTACTGTACATTCTCCACCACGACAATGCTCCTGTACATTCTCCTCCACAATAATGCTCCTGCACATTCTCCACCACAACAATGCTCCTGCACATTCTCCGTCATGACAATGCTTCTGTACATTCTTCTCCATGACAATGCTCCTGCACATTCTCCGCCATGACAATGCTTCTGTACATTCTCCACCATGACAATGCTCCTGTACACTCTCCACCACGAACATGCTCCTGCACATTGATACGTTAAGTATTCGCAAATTCCTGGCCCAGAAATCCATTCCGAGACTTGACCATTCCCCTTAGTCCCCGGACTTAGCACCCCGTGACTTTTGGCTGCTTCCAAAACTAAACAAAATGCCTGTAAAGGGCGCAGATTTTCTGACATTCCGGAAATCCAGGGCGCCGCGACAAAGACACCGCGCAGCGTTCCGGAAAATGAATTCCAGGAATATTCCCGGCGGTGGGATAGTCGGTGCTTCACAAGGGGACCCCTCAGAAGGTGACAACTGCCGCTGGGGTTTAGGTAGGCAAACCTTACAGTCCATTCCGGGAATTAAATGGTCAACAACGAGCTTTCAATCCGCCGCCTCTAGTCACCATCGGTAGCCGTGTGAAAAGGTGACAACGCAGGAGCACAATTGGGAGACGGACAGAGAGTTGTCACAACCTGTCACTTCCTTATTTTTGATCAGCAGTCGTTCTTAAAATAATAACTGCAATGAAGATCCTTGCTCAGCTGTTTCCTGTGTAGGGTGACAACGCTCTGTCCCTTTCTTCCAATTGTTCTGCTGAGTTGTCACCTCGTCAGAGCCTCTGCCTGAGAATACAGCTGTGCCAATACAGTTTGGACAGCAGCATAGTAGCTGTAGCAGCCCGCAATGAGCAGAGATTGTCATTCTCAGGGGAGACTACAAGTGGCCATTTCAACACACGTCTTGTAATAGGGTGACAACGCTCTGTTCCTGCTTCCTAACTGTGCTCCCGTGTTGTCACCCTAGTGATCCCACCATAAAGGACCTTGTTCAGGCACTTCCTGTTATGGTGACAAAGCTCTGTCCCTGTCTCACAAGTGCTCTCCTGTGTTGTCACCCTAGAGATCCATCCATAAAGGTCCTTGTTCTGGCACTTCCTAGTATAAGGTGACAATGTTCTGTCCCTGTCTCCCATAAATTTCCTTGTTCTGGCACTTCCTGTTATGGGGTGAAGACTCTCTGTCCCTGTCTCCCAATTGCTCTCCTGTGTTGTCACCCTGGTGATCCAACCATAAAGTTCCTTGCTCTGCCACTTCCTGTTATGGGGTGACAACGCTGTGTCCTGTCTCCCAATTGCTCTCTTGTGTTGTCACCCTAGTGATCCCACCATAAAGGACCTTTTTCAAGCACTTCCTGTTATGGGGTGACAACACTCTGTCCCTGTTGCCCATAAAGTTCCTTGCTCTGCCACTTCCTGTTATGGAGTGACAACGCTCTGTCCCTGTCTCCTAATTGTGCTCCTGTGTTGTCACCCTAGTGATCCCACCATAAAGGACCTTGTTCTGGCACTTCCTGTTATAAGGTGACAAAGCTCTGTCCCTGTCCCCCAATTGCTCTCCTGCGTTGTCATCCTGGTGATCCCACCATAAAAGACCTTGTTCAGGCACTTCCTGTTATGGGGTGACAACACTCTGTCCCTGTCTCCCATAAAGGTCCCTGCTCTGGCACTTCCTGTTATAAGGTGACAACGCTCTGTCCCTGTCTCCTAATTGTGCTCCCGTGTTGTCACCCTAGTGATCCCACCATAAAGGACCTTGTTCTGGCACTTCCTGTTATAAGGTGACAACGCTCTGTCCCTGTCTCCCATAAAGTTCCTTGCTCTGCCACTTCCTGTTGTGGGGTAACAATGCTCTGTCCCTGTCTCCCAATTGCTCTCTTGTGTTGTCACAATGGCGATCTAAGCATAAAGGTCCTTGCTCATGCACTTCCTGTTATGGGATGACAACACTCTGTCCCTGTCTCCCATAAAGGTCCTTGCTCTGGCACTTCCTGTTATAAGGTGACAACGCTCTGTCCCTGTCTCCTAATTGTGTTCTTGTGTTGTCACCCTAGTGATCCCACCATAAAGGACCTTGTTCTGTCACTTCCTGTTATAAGGTGACAAAGCTCTGTCCCTGTCTCACAATTGCTCTCCTGTGTTGTCTCCCTAGTGATCCCGTCAGAAAAGTTCAGGCACTTCCTGTTATAAGGTGACAACACTCTGTCGTCTACCAACTGTGCTCCTGCACCCTTTCACATGGTCTTCTGATGGAGACAACAAGTAACTGTTTCAGCGCACATTACCCAGGCATGGTCCACTGTTGTCACCATCAGAAAACCCTCCCTGCCAGGGGCGGACTGACCATTTGGAAACTCAGGCACTGCCCGAGGGCCCGGGGTCAGTAGAGGGCCCCATGAGATGCCCCTGGTACCTGTTTCATAGGCTTTTTTGAGTTTGGGCAAGGACACAGGGGCCCCATGATCCCCTATTGCCCAGGGGGCCCGGGGTAGGTAGAGGGCCCCATGAGATGCCCCTGGTACCTTTTTCATAGGCTTTTTTGAGTTTGGGCAAGGACACAGGGGCCCCATGATCCCCTATTGCCTGGGGGCCCGGGGGCAGGAGGGTTCCCCACGGGATGCCCCTGGTACCTTTTTCATAGGCTTTTTTGAGTTTGGGCAAGGACACAGGGGCCCCATGATCCCCTATTGCCTGGGGGCCCGGGGTCAGTAGGGTTCCCCACGGGATGCCCCTGGTACCTTTTTCATAGGCTTTTTTGAGTTTGGGCAAGGACACAGGGGCCCCATGACCCCCTATTGCCTGGGGGCCCGGGGTCAGTAGAGGGCCCCATGAGATGCCCCTGGTACCTTTTTCATAGGCTTTTTTGAGTTTGGGCAAGGACACAGGGGCCTCATGATCCCCTATTGCCCGGGGGGGCCGGGGTCAGTACGGGGCCCCATGAGATGCCCCTGGTACTTTTTTCATAGGCTTTTTTTGAGTTTGGGCAAGGACACAGGGGCCCCACGATCCCCTATTGCCCGGGGGCCCCATGAGTTGTCAGTCCGCCCCTGCTCCCTGCCATTGCTGGAGGGCGTGTAGATAGGAAGTGGCTGCAAAGGACTTGCGTACGATACGCGGTGCAATGTGCAAATGTCATTGGGCTTGGATTTACATCTCCTCGAAGGAAGTCCTGCTCCGTATTCCTCCTCCTCGGTGTCGACTCCAATCGCTCCATCGCGCCGATCGGTGTCGGAGTGGAAACGAGGCTTTCGAAGGCGAGAGCTCTCCGTTTCCACCACCGGCTCCAGGTTCCTCCACCGATAATGAATGAAGTCCACGCGGCTCTCCTGACTAGTCTGATGTATCTGCAGGACCTCGTGGGAAACGTCGAGTTAGAAGAAGACACGGAAAGCCCTTTAATCCCGGGACGTTGTTTTCTTGGGGTAACCTACTGAAAACAAGGAAGGGCGACCCCCGGACCTCACAGGCAGAGGAAGCCGATGGGGTGGAGGCTCGGGGGCCCCCGCCGCGGTGATAATATCTTGTTAAAACATTCATGGCTGAATTTGAGATCATGAAACATTTAGAAGCAGCTGTGATAAATTATGAAATATTTAGAGTGCTCCCGTTAGCTAATTGCCGGCAGAGTGCGCAAAACGAGAGAGGGGAGGAAAGGAGAAAAAAAAAAAAACCCCATCGTACACAAACAAAAAATAAAACTAATACAATTTCTGGGCCGGAGAGGAAATGAAAAGATAACCCTCGGCGTGCCAAAGCCGCGGATCGCTTCCTTCTCCGGGTAAACATGACGATTACGAGAGGAAACGACACAATCTGGAGGAACATCTAGGATACGGTGGAGAAACAAAAGTCTTTCTGGGACCTTTGATACCGTGACGTGGATGGAAGAGGAACTGGAGGGGAGCAAAAGTGAGTTTCACGCGCGAAAATTGGGTGAATTTGGCAGAAATTGGAAGATACGAAAAAAAAAGAGAAGACCCAAAATGAACCCCAAAAAAACATTAAATAAAGAAAATAGGAACGTCAATTTTTTTGAAAGCTAATTTTTCTGCAATCTAGTTAAGGGGATGGAGACCACTGACCATCTTCTTCAAGCCTTCGCTGGTGGTTGGGGATCAGGTTGTCCTCTCAACCAATACACTGATGTATACTTAGAAAATTCAATGCTCAACCCAACACGATCTATGTGGTTGACATGTGTGAGATGGCCCCAAGGATGAGGCCATCTCACATACACTCACCGGCCACTTTATTTGGTCCACCTTGCTACTGCCAAGAAAATCTCACCCACACACCACCACCAGCCTGAACCGGTGATACAAGGCAGGATGGATCCACCACCACCACCAACCTGAACCATTGGTACAAGGCAGGATGGATCCATGACACCACCAGCCTGAACCGTTGACACAAGGCAGGATGGATCCACCACACCATGACACCACCAGCCTTAACCGTTGATACAAGGCAGGATGGATCCAGCACACCATGACACCACCACCACCAGCCTGAACCATTGGTACAAGGCAGGATGGATCCACCACACTATGACACCACCAGCCTGAACCATTGATACAAGGCAGGATGGATCCACCACACCATGACACCACCACCACCAGCCTGAACCATTGGTACAAGGCAGGATGGATCCATGACACCACCACCACCAGCCTGAACCATTGATACAAGGCAGGATGGATCCACCACACCATGACACCACCAGCCTGAACCATTGATACAAGGCAGGATGGATCCACCACACCATGACACCACCACCACCAGCCTGAACCATTGGTACAAGGCAGGATGGATCCATGACACCACCACCACCAGCCTGAACCATTGATACAAGGCAGGATGGATCCACCACACCATGACACCACCAGCCTGAACCGGTGATACAAGGCAGGATGGATCCACCACCACCAACCTGAACCATTGGTACAAGGCAGGATGGATCCATGACACCACCAGCCTGAACCATTGACACAAGGCAGGATGGATCCACCACACTATGACACCACCAGCCTGAACCATTGATACAAGGCAGGATGGATCCACCACACCATGACGCCACCACCACCAGCCTGAACCATTGGTACAAGGCAGGATGGATCCATGACACCACTGCCACCAGCCTGAACCATTGATACAAGGCAGGATGGATCCACCACACCATGACACCACCAGCCTGAACCGTTGGTACAAGGCAGGATGGATCCAACAATCTAGTTAAGGGGATGGAGACTACTGACCATCTTCTTCAATCCTCCACTGGAGATTGGGGATCAGGTTGTCCTTAGAAAATTCAATGCTCAACCCAATATGTGGTTGACATGTCTGAGGTGGCCCCACCTTTGTGTAAGGCTGAGGCCATCTCACATACACTCACCGGCCACTTTATTTGGTCCACCTTGCTACTGCCAAGTATCAATGGTTCAGGCTGGTGGTGGTGGCGTCATGGTGTGGGGAGGATTTATCCCCCCCACACCAGGACACCACCACCAGCCTGAACTGTTGATACAAGGCAGGATGGATCCACCACACTATGACACCACCACCACCACCAGCCTGAACCGGTGATACAAGGCAGGATGGATCCACCATACTGTGACACCACCACCACCAGCCTGAACCGTTGATACAAGGCAGGATGGATCCACCATACTGTGACACCACCACCAGCCTGAACCGTTGATACAAGGCAGGATGGATCCACCACACTATGACACCACCACCACCACCAGCCTGAACCGGTGATACAAGGCAGGATGGATCCACCATACTGTGACACCACCACCAGCCTGAACCGTTGATACAAGGCAGGATGGATCCACCACACCATGACACCACCACCACCAGCCTGAACCGTTGATACAAGGCAGGATGGATCCATGCTTTTCTGTTGTTTTTCGGCCAGTTCTGACTCTACCATCTGAACCTCACAGCTGAAATCGAGACTCATTAGGCCAGGCAACGTTTTTCTGATCTTCCATTGTTCAATTTTGGTGAGCCTGTGGGAATTGTAACATTTCCCGTTCTTAGCTGACAGGAGTGGCACCCTTCTGCTGCTGTAGCCCATCTGCGTGTTGTATGGTATTCTGCATACCTTGGTTGCAACGATTGGTTATTTGAGTTTCTGTTGCCTTTCCATCATCTCCAACCAGTCTGCCCATTCTTACTCCTCTACCAGTGATCCGAGTTATTTGAATACTTGGACCTGCTGGATTTGGATTTGCAATTGGTGTCGATATTTCTGGTGACATCAGTGGTTAGTCCATATAGTAGAATGGGCCGGATCAGAGTTTGGAAGGGACAATGTTGGTCTTGGTGGAGATGTTAGCCTTTTTCCAAAGGCACCATTTGAACGAGAAGAAGGCTACTATTGCCGGGCCAATACTGCTGTGGACTTCAGTGGTGGATTCCATCTTCCACTCCTATACCAGCGATCCCAGTTATTTGAATACTTGGACCTGCTGGATTTGGATTTGCAATTGGTGTCGATATTTCTGGCTACATCATTGGTTAGTCATATCAGTGCCTTAAGTCTTCCTCAAGGTGTTTTATTCCGTGCTGCTCCTTGAACCCTCCAGTAGACAGCTCACTCTCTCCAGAGTTTAAGTGGCAGCCAACTGGTGTTCATTCTGCGAAGAAGGCCAAACCATAGCAGTCTGCGTTTTTGGATTTGGATTTGACTGAAAGTTGCTGGTTGCAACTTGTCCGAATTCTCTAATTTTATGACGATCACAAAAAGCGACACCTAAAATCTGTCTTAGTCAGGGGCGGACTGACCATTCGAGCACTCGGGCATTGCTCAAGGGTCTGGAATCAGTAGGGGGCCCCATGAAATGCCCCTGGTACCTTTTATAGGCTTTTTTGGGTGTGCTTTGAGTGTGGGCAAGGACACAGGGGCCCCATGATCCCCTATTGCCCGGGGCACCCATGAGTTGTCAGTCCACCCCTGGTCTTAGGCATTGCTTTTGGAAGACCTTGAGTGTATTCATGTCAACGTTTCTGATCCATATAGTAGAATGGACAGGATCAGAGTTTGGAAGGGACAATTTTGGTCGTGGTGGAGATGTTAGCCTTCTTCCAAAGGCACCAGTTGAACGAGAAGAAGGCTACTGTTGCCGGGCCAATACTGCTGTGGACGTCAATGGTGGATGCCACCTTCCACTCCTATACCAGCGATCCCAGTTATTTGAATACTTAGACCTGCTGGATTTGGATTTGCAATTGGTGTCGATATTTCTGGCTACATCATTGGTTAGTCATATCAGTTCCTTAAGTCTTCCTCAAGGTGTTTGATCCATATAGTAGAATGGACAGGATCAGAGTTTGGAAGGGACAATTTTGGTCGTGGTGGAGATGTTAGCCTTCTTCCAAAGGCACCACTTGAACGAGAAGAAGGCTACTGTTGCCGGGCCAATACTGCTGTGGACTTCAGTGGTGGATGCCATCTTCCACTCCTATACCAGCGATCCCAGTTATTTGAATACTTGGACCTGCTGGATTTGGATTCCTTCAATGTGAACATACAGTAGGTGCTGTGCTTGTGGGTAGAGATGAGCGAATCGAACCAGGCGAAGTGGAATTCGTTTCGAATTTCAGGAAAAATTCGATTCGCATCGAATCCGAATTTTAGCAAACTTCAGGTGCACGAATCGAATTTTTCCCGATCAGCCGGCAAAAGTGTCCCTGCAGAGAGCTCCGCTATTTCTGACAGTTCTCTGACAGTTCCTTCACATTTACAGTGGTTGAAACATTGTATCTATTTGTTTCCATTTAGGATACAGATGTTTTTATTCGGAAACAAATAGATACAATGTTTCAACCGCTGTAAATGTGAAGGAACTGTCAGAGAACTGTCAGAAATAGCGGAGCTCTCTGCAGGGACACTTTTTGCTGTACTGGAATACTTCTTTTCATTCTTCTTCTTCTTCTTTTTCTTTTCATTCTTCTTCTTCTTCTTTTCATTCTTCTTCTTCTTCTTCTTCTTTTCATTCTTCTTCTTCTTTTCATTCTTCTTCTTCTTCTTTTCATTCTTCTTTTCATTCTTCTTCTTCTTCTTTTCATTCTTCTTCTTCTTTTCATTCTTCTTCTTCTTTTCATTCTTCTTTTCATTCTTCTTCTTCTTCTTTTCATTCTTCTTCTTCTTCTTTTCATTCTTCTTTTCATTCTTCTTCTTCTTCTTTTCATTCTTCTTCTTCTTCTTTTCATTCTTCTTTTCATTCTTCTTCTTCTTCTTTTCATTCTTCTTCTTTTCATTCTTCTTTTCATTCTTCTTCTTCTTCTTTTCATTCTTCTTCTTCTTCTTTTCATTCTCCTTTTCATTCTCCTTTTCATTCTTCTTCTTTTCATTCTTCTTTTCATTCTTCTCATTCTTCTTTTCTTCTTCATGAAAAGAAGAATGAGAAGAAGAATGAAAAGAAGAATGAAAAGAAGAAGAAGAAGAATGAAAAGAAGAAGAATGAAAAGAAGAAGAAGAATGAAAAGAAGAATGAAAAGAAGAAGAAGAATGAAAAGAAGAAGAAGAATGAAAAGAAGAATGAAAAGAAGAAGAAGAAGAATGAAAAGAAGAAGAATGAAAAGAAGAATGAGAAGAATGAAAAGAAGAAGAAGAAGAATGAAAAGAAGAAGAAGAAGAATGACAAGAAGAAGAAGAATGAAAAGAAGAAGAAGAATGAAAAGAAGAATGAAAAGAACAATGAGAAGAATGAAAAGATTCTTCTTCTTTTCATTCTTCTTTTCATTCTTCTTCTTCTTTTCATTCTTCTTCTTCTTCTTTTCATTCTTCTTTTCATTCTTCTCATTCTTCTCATTCTTCTTCTCATTCTTCTTTTCATTCTTCTTCTCATTCTTCTTTTCATTCTTCTTCTTCTTTTCATTCTTCTTTTCATTCTTCTTTTCATTCTTCTCATTCTTCTTTTCATTCTTCTTCTCATTCTTCTTTTCATGAAGAAGAAAAGAAGAATGAGAAGAATGAAAAGAAGAATGAAAAGAAGAAGAAGAATGAAAAGAAGAATGAGAAGAAGAATGAAAAGAAGAATGAAAAGAAGAATGAGAAGAATGAAAAGAAGAATGAAAAGAAGAAGTATTCCAGTACAGCAAAAAGTGTCCCTGCAGAGAGCTCCGCTATTTCTGACAGTTCTCTGACAGTTCCTTCACATTTACAGCGGTTGAAACATTGCATCTGTTTCCGAATAAAAACATCTGTATCCTAAATGGAAACAAATAGATACAATGTTTCAACCGCTGTAAATGTGAAGGAACTGTCAGAGAACTGTCAGAAATAGCAGAGCTCTCTGCAGAGACACTTTTTGCTGTACTGGAATACTTCTTTTCATTCTTCTTCTTCTTCTTTTTCTTTTCATTCTTCTTTTCATTCTTCTTCTTCTTCTTTTCATTCTTCTTCTTCTTTTCATTCTTCTTCTTCTTCTTTTCATTCTTCTTTTCATTCTTCTTCTTCTTTTCATTCTTCTTCTTCTTCTTTTCATTCTTCTTTTCATTCTACTTCTTCTTCTTTTCATTCTTCTTCTTCTTCTTTTCATTCTTCTTTTCATTCTACTTCTTCTTCTTTTCATTCTTCTTCTTCTTCTTTTCATTCTTCTTTTCATTCTTCTTCTTTTCATTCTTCTTTTCATTCCTCTTCTTCTTCTTTTCATTCTTCTTCTTCTTCTTTTCATTCTCCTTTTCATTCTTCTTCTTCTTCTTTTCATTCTTCTTCTTTTCATTCTTCTTTTCATTCTTCTTCTTCTTTTTTTCATTCTTCTTCTTCTTTTCATTCTTCTTTTCATTCTTCTCATTCTTCTTTTCATTCTTCTTTTCATTCTTCTTCTCATTCTTCTTTTCATTCTTCTTCTTCTTCTTTTCATTCTTCTTTTCATTCCTCTTCTTCTTCTTTTCATTCTTCTTCTTCTTCTTTTCATTCTTCTTCTTTTCATTCTTCTTTTCATTCTTCTTCTTCTTTTTTTCATTCTTCTTCTTCTTTTCATTCTTCTTTTCATTCTTCTCATTCTTCTTTTCATTCTTCTTTTCATTCTTCTTCTCATTCTTCTTTTCATTCTTCTTCTTCTTCTTCTTTTCATTATTCTTCTTCTTCTTCTTTTCATTCTTCTTCTTCTTCTTTTCATTCTTCTTTTCATTCTTCTTCTTCTTTTCATTCTTCTTCTTCTTCTTTTCATTGTTCTTTTCATTCTTCTTCTTCTTCTTCTTTTCATTCTTCTTCTTCTTTTCATTCTTCTTCTTTTCATTGTTCTTTTCATTCTTCTTCTTCTTCTTTTCATTCTTCTTCTTCTTCTTTTCATTCTTCTTCTTCTTCTTCTTCTTCTTCCTCATCTTCTTCGTCGTGCCCCGTGACTGGCCAAATGAGTGAAGTGTGCGGTGATTCTAAGATGGACGGCACTCATCTGCATGTCATACTGACTGACAGTATTAGTTCTCTTCCCCAGCAGACTCCAAGGGCATTTAAATTAAAGGTACAGTGTTCTGCACTGATATAAAGGCTCTCTGAAGCCTAGAAACACCCTTTTAATAAGTTAAATTCGCGGCGAATAAATTCGCATCGAATCGAATTTCTCCCGCAAATTCGGCGAATCAGCCGAATCGAATTTTTGAATAATTCGCTCATCTCTACTTGTGGGTCTACACAGGGAGCAGGTGACTATAATATGCCCGGCATGACTGTTGGTCCTGGATCTGATCAATGTCTGAATGGTGACGTATCTTCACTCAAGGCCACCCGCCCAACATATAGGATCTTCTAAGTGCTAGCCTGAGAGACAAATGCCCTTCTTCCACCAGGATCAGTACTCCCCTTGCTGCCATAGAAAGTTAACCAAGTTCTTGGGTTCAAAGAGAGGATGATGGGGGAGCAGCAGTTCTGGTTTCTGTTGAAAAGTGAATGTTTCCTTTAAATGTAATCAAGTGCACGACGATTGCTGAACTTCATTGCTGCTCATTGTTTTTGGCTTTATACTTTCCTCCTAAAACGTCCTCCTAAGGACAATTCTTTCTAGTTTTGAAACTTTTGTGGGGGTCACAAAAGATTTCTGGTGAACGCCTACAACGTATTGTGCCTGTAAACATTTTGGATTTACGTTTCATGGATGCGTCTGATACGTCTGCTATATTAATATGCAAAAAAAAAAGAAGTTTCGAGTTTAGTGATGCAGCCCCAAGCTGCCTGTGGCTTTGGGGAAATCAGATAGCAAGGCCTGGTTCTGGTTCATACGGTAATGGGATGCATGTGTCTGTGGGAATATTTTTGGTCTTGGTTTCCTAGATGTGCCTGGCAGGAAGATTTTGTAGCCTGGGACTGGATAATGGGCAGTGTGCGGTGACTGTAATTTCCAAAGGTCACTGTAGGACAGCCAGGAAGTCCTCCACCATTCTGGGAATTGAAGTAATCCAGTGGGATTCGTGTTGGACAGAAATGTACGTTAGAGGAAGATTGAGACGCGTTGAGGACATGAGAAGATCTTCCTCTGGTAACTGTGCAGAGAACCCTGATGTGCCTCCCTGGGAGCTTTTTGAAGTGAATAGACTGGATTCACCCCTGGATGGGGGCAGGGGTGACCTATGGGGAATAAAGAGAAACTTTGGGTATTGGAAGGGGAATTAATTTTCTAACCCTGCATGGCAGGTAAGTACAGAGAAGAGGATGAAGATGATGAAGAAGGGGGTAAAAATGGCAGCGCAGCACTTACCTGCTCCCTCTTGATTGGCTGTTCTCACTTTGGGTTTCCTCTCACCAGCCCTCTGATGGTTCCCACAGTCTTGTGGGCCTCAAGTTTTCTTGGTTTCTCACCCAGTGGGTCCCCATTAGCATCCCCTGATTGACAGCTTTCACTTTGTGTCTCCTCTTTCCGGCCCTCTGATGGTTCCCGCAGTCTGTGCGTGCCTCAAGCTCTCTTGGACTCTTCCCCGGTGAGTCTCCATCAATGTCCTCCCTCCTGATTGCCATTGGTTTCCCAAGGTTTACCTATATTCTGTCTTCTGTCTTGGTTGAACCTCTAGGGCAGAGTCACTCCTGAGCTCTGTCCAGATTAGCTGCACTCACTTTGTGTTTGATCGTTCTGGCCCTCTGATGGTTCTCTCAGTGTGTGTTCCTCAAGCTCTCTTGGTGTCTTCCCCGGTGAGTCTCCATCAATGTCCTCCCTCCTGATTGCCATTGGTTTCCCAAGGTTTACCTATACTCTGTCTTCTGTCTTGGTTGGACCTCTGGGGCAGAGTCACCTCTGAGCTCTCTCCAGATTAGCTGCACTCACTTTGTGTTTGATCTTTCTGGATCTCTGATGGTTCTCTCAGCGTGTGTTCCTCAAGCTCTCTTGGTCTCTTCCGCGGTGAGTCTCCATCAATGTCCTCCCTCCTGATTGCCATTGGTTTCCCAAAGTTTACCTATATTCTGTCTTCTGTCTTGGTTGGACCTCTAGGGCAGAGTCACCTCTGAGCTCTCTCCAGATTAGCTGCACTCACTTTGTGTTTGATCTTTCTGGATCTCTGATGGTTCTCTCAGCGTGTGTTCCTCAAGCTCTCTTGGTCTCTTCCGCGGTGAGTCTCCATCAATGTCCTCCCTCCTGATTGCCATTGGTTTCCCAAAGTTTACCTATATTCTGTCTTCTGTCTTGGTTGGACCTCTAGGGCAGAGTCACCTCTGAGCTCTCTCCAGATTAGCTGCACTCACTTTGTGTTTGATCTTTCTGGTCCTCTGATGGTTCTCTCAGCGTGTGTTCCTCAAGCTCTCTTGATTTCTTGCCTGGTGGTTTTTCATTAATGTCTTCCATTCTGATTGCCTTTGGTTCCCCAGAGTCAACCTGTCCTGGTTGGATTGTTAGGGTAGAGTTACCTCTGAGCTCTTTTCCTCTTGGTCACCCCATTCTTGGGTCTAATGGGTGATACGAGGTTACATCTCTTGGCGACACCTAAGGATGGAGTCCCTTCCCAGCCTTCACCACACCCCCACCTCCATAACAACCCTCACCACCCACTTGTAACCTGTTATAGGTGACAATGCAAGAATGCATGGATTTCCTTGAAGACTGCTGGAACGTACCATCTTTTGGCCAGAGACCCTGGTTAATCAATGTGATTTCTGAAGTTCTGCAGCAGCGGAAGAGGGGACACATGTGGCTTGGAGACCAGGTGGGATCTGTGAGAGGCTGTGAGCTGCTTGACTCTCGTTCCCGGGAAAGTCCAGAGCTGTGAAGGTGAGTGTCTTTCTCTGTCGCGCTGGGAGGGGAGTGGTCGGTGTATGGGGAAATTGTAGTGGAAGGTTCTCTCGGGTGCAAGGGGGCAGGGGTGTTGTTGGCCAATGTTAGGCTCTCTCCGAGGGGGGTATTGTGTGGGAGAGGAATAACACAAATCCCCCCTCCTGGGCTGTAGGCTGCTTGACTCTCGTTCCTGAGAAAGTCTAGAGCTGTGAAGGTGAGTGTCTTTCTCTGTCGCGCTGGGAGGGGAGTGGTCGGTGTATGGAGAAATTGTAGTGGAAGGTTCTCTCGGGTGCAAGGGGGCAGGGGTGTTGTTGGCCAATGTTAGGCTGTCTCCGAGAGGGGGTATTGTGTGGGGAGGGAGGGTATTGGAGGGTAATGTGTGGGGGAGGAATAACACAAATCCCCCCTCCTAGGCTGTGGGCTGCTTGACTCTCGTTCCTGGGGATGTCCAGAGTTGTGAAGGTGAGTGTCTTTCTCTCTCTCGCTGGGAGGGGAGTGGTCGGTGTATGGGGAATTTGTAGTGGAAGGCTCTCTTGGGTGGAAGGGGGCAGGAGTGTTGTTGGCCAATGTCAGGCTCTCTCTGGGGGGGGGGGGTATTGAGTGGGGGAGGGAGGGTATTGAAGGGTATTGTGTGGGGGAGAAATAACACAAATCCCCCCTCCTAGGCTGTGGGCTGCTTGACTCTCGTTCCCGGGGATGTCCAGAGTTGTGAAGGTGAGCGCCTTTCTCTCTCTTGCTGGGAGGGGAGTGGACGCTGTATGGTGGCGATGGTAGTGGAAGGCTCTTTCAGGTTGAGGGGAGCAAGGGTGATGTTGGCCAATGTCAGGCTCTCTCTGGAAAGGGGGGGGTTTGAAGGGTATTGTGTGGGGGAGGAATAACACAAATCCCCCCTCCTAGGCTGTGGGCTGCTTGACTCTTGTTCCTGGGGATGTCCAGAGCTGTGAAGGTGAGTGTCTTTCTCTCTCTTGCTGGGAGGGGAGAGGTCAGTGTATGGGGGCGATGGTAGTGGAAGGCTCTCTCGGGTGGAAGGGGGCAGGGGTGCTGTTGGCCAATGTCAGGCTCTCTCTGGGGGAAGGGGGGGTATTGTGTGGGGGAGGGAGGGTATTGTGTGGGGCAGGAATAACACAAATCCCCCCTCCTAGGCTGTGGGCTATTTGACTCTCTTCCTGGGGATGTCCAGAGTTGTGAAGGTGAGTGTCCTTTCTCTCTTTTGCTGGGAGGGGAGTGGACGCTGTATGGGGGCGATGGTAGTGGAAGGTTCTCTTGGGTGGATGGTAGCACGGGTGTTGTTGGCCAATGTCAGGCTCTTTCTGGGGGGGGGGTATTGTGTTGGGGAGGGAGGGTATTGGAGGGTATTGTGTGGGGCAGGAATAACACAAATCCCCCCTAATAGGCTGTGGGCTGCTTGACTCTCATTCCTGGGGATGTCCAGATTTGTGAAGGTAAGTCTCTTTCTGGGAGGGGAGTGGCCGGTGTATGGGGTCGATGGTATTGGAAGGTTCTCGGGTGGAAGGGGGCAGAGGTGTTGTTAGCCAAAGTCAGGCTTTTTCCCGAGGGTCAAAGTTTGTGTTGCCTAGGGCAGCACAAAACCTAAATCAGGCGTATCCAAACTATGACCCTCCAGCTGTTGAAGTATTACAAGTCCCATCATGCCTCTGCCTCTGGGTGTCTTCCCTGTGGATGCCAGAGTCTTCCAAGGCCTCATGGGACTTGCAGTTCCTCAACATCTGGAGGGCCATAGTTTGGACACCCCTGACCTAAAGACACCACTGGTGGATGGAGAGTGTGCAGAATGGCGCTGGATTTTTTATTTTTTGAGGGGAGTTTTTGCTCACACATCAGGGGGAGGGGGGCCCAGTTTGTCATCTTCACCTGGCCGCTAGCTGTCTTTGTCCCGGCACAGGGTACAGAAGTGCCTTGCAGGGGTGGACTGACAACTCATGGGGCCCCCGGGCAATAGGGGATCATGGGGCCCCTGTGTCCTTGCCCAAACTCAACCAAAAAGCCTATGAAAAAGGTACCAGGGGCATCTCATGGGGCCCCCTACTGACCCCGGGTCCACGGGCAGTGCCTGAGTTTCCAAATGGTCGGTCCGCCCCTGGTGCCTTGTGACCTCCCTGAGAGGTAATGAACACCTTCTGTTCTCCGTAACATGAAAAAAATGATATCTATTGCCAAGTCCACCTTAAAAAGATGGTTATTTGTTAGTTAAAAATAAAAAAGCCCAATAATTCCTAGAAGAAAAAAAAAACAACTTGAAAATAGCTGTTCCATTTCTACTGACCTTTCTTAGGACAAGCAGCAGATTATTTGAAGAGTTGTGTGCTCTTTGAAGGATGTACTGTCCTCAATTCTATTAAGACCATAAGCATTGTTCTTTCTGCTCAAAGCGGGTCCAGATGATAATAACCACACCATTAACGCCGTAAAGATGCAACAAATATGCAAAGTAAGAGACATCTTCACCTAATTTTCTACAAATAAACATCTGCTACATAAAAAAAAAACCCCAAAGGATATGAGACATAAAGGGAAGCTAAACCGCAATCCTAATGATGCAGCATTCTACGTGACCTTTCTCCTGTGTGCTGCTTAATTAGCCCGAAAGAGGAGCAGCCGGAGTGATCATGACGTCCATTAGGATAAAGAGGTTTCCCAGTATGGATGGTTAGTTTATAGAGGAAGAGCAGGTGAGTGTCAGGTATGTGTGTCATCCACAATATGGCCAGTTGACATGGACACCAGACCATCACACCTACATGAGCTTGTTGGATATCCCATTCCAAAACCATGGCCATCAATATGGAGTTGCCTCCTTGGCAGCAATCACATCCTCCACTCTAGGAAGACCTTTCATTAGATTTTGGAGATGTATGTGGGACTTTGTGCCCATTTGAGAGGTCAGGTACTGATGTTGGATGAGGAGACCTGGCTCACAACTAGTGCTCAAATTCATCCCAAAGGGGGTCAATAGGGTTGAGGTCAGGGCTCTGTGTAGGACACTCGAGTTCCTCCATGACCTCAAGCCTATTGAACATCTTTGGGATGAGAAGACCTCATCCCAAAAGTATTCCGTAGGGTTAGGGGCAGGTACTGATGTTGGATGAGGAGACCTGGCTCACAACTAGTGCTCAAATTCATCCCAAAGGGGGTCAATAGGGTTGAGGTCAGGGCTCTGTGTAGGACACTCGAGTTCCTCCATGACCTCAAGCCTATTGAACATCTTTGGGATGAGAAGACCTCATCCCAAAAGTATTCCGTAGGGTTAGGGGCAGGTACTGATGTTGGATGAGAAGACCTTATACCAAAGGTCTTCCAAATGTAGGTTTGAGATCTGGACCGTGTAGAACACTTGAGTTCCTCCACACCAAACTGGTCAAACCATGTCTTTATGGAGCTTACTTTGTACACAGGGGCACAGTCATTGTGGAACAGAAAAGGGTCTTTACCCATTTCTGCCCATTTGTGAGGTTAGGTCCTGATGTTGGATGAGAAGACCTGGCTCACCATCGGGGTTCTAATTAATCCCAAAGGTATTCAGTAGGGTTGAAGTCAGGCATCTGTGCAGGACACTCAAGTTCCTCCACACCAAACTGGTCAAACCATGTTTTTATGGAGCTGACTTTGTACACAGGGCACAGACATTGTGGAACAGAAAGGGTCTTCACCAAACTGTTACCACAAGGCTGGAAGAACGCAACTGTCTACAGTAACTTTGTATGATGTAGCATTATCAGTACCCCTTAGGTAATGATGTTAGGTGAGAAGACCTGGCTCACAACTGGCATTCCAATTCATTCCAAAAGTGTTTAGTAGGGTTGAAGTCAGGGATCTGTGCAGATATCACGTACATGGTGATGAAGACCAATGGAGAGATGGCTTCCCTTGCGGCTAAGTTCCAGACTCCCCTGAGAGTATGACAGTGGGAGTCTGGCCCAAAGTTGCACAGGTCACCTGTTGGAGTGCTGGTTGGTGGTCTGCAGACAGGAGGCGCCTGTGCGTGGTATGTAAGCCCTTCCGGGATTTAGATGTTTACTGGGTAGTCGGTTCAAGCCAAAGTCAGGTACCAGGTGGGAATCAGAGCAGACGTAGTCAGATGGGATAGCCGAGGTCATACACAGAGGAGCGAGAGAGAGAGTATCTGTAAGCCAAGTCGAGGTCATCAGGAGATCATGGGTAAAGCAGAGTAGACGGTCCAGAAGCAAGCCAAGTCGGTAACAGGAAATCACAGGTCAGAATCACAGGAAACAGGAAACAAGAACAGGGCATAGTGAGCTAGAGATCATCCAGCAACTTGAGGAAGTGATGAGCCTCCTTATAAAGGCCGTCTGGCACCAAACTGAGGCTGATGTGTACTTCTGCGGCCATGCAGAGTACTGGCAAAAATGCCAGATCTTCCAGAACTTCTGCCGTGGACAGGACCCTGACAGCAGGACACTCGAGTTCCCCCACATCAAACTGATCAAACCATGTCTTTATGGACCTGGCTATGTCCACAGTCTCATCCAACATCAGTATTGCCCCTTGGGTACTGATATGAGATGAGAAGACCTGGCTCACAATCGGCATCCCAATTTATACCAAAGGTGTTCAGTGGGGCTAAAGTCAAGGCTCTGTGAAGGATTGCACCCATCATACCTATATGGAGTTGTCCCTTTTTCTGGCTATAACATCCTCCACTCTTCTGAGAAGTCTTTCCACATGATTTATTTGTCTTTAGGAATTTGTGCCCATTTGTGAGGTCAGGTCCTGATTTTGGATGAGAAGACCTGGCTCACCATCGGGGTTCTAAATAATCTCAAAGCTGTTCAGTAGGGTTGAGATCAGGGCTCTGAGCAGAACACTCAAGTTCCCCCACACCAAACTGGTCAAACCATGTCTTTATGGAGCTGATTTTGTTCACGGAGCACAGTCATTGTGGAACAGAAAAGAGTCTTCATCAAACTGTTACCCCAAGGTTGGAAGAACGCAACTGTCTACAGTGTCTTTGTATGATGTAGCATTAACAGTACCCCTTAGGTACAGATGTTGGATGAGAAGACCTGGCTCACAATTGGCATTCCAATTCATTCCAAAAGTGTTCAGTAGGGTTAAAGTCAGGGCTCTGTACAGGACACTCGAGTTCCCCCACACCAAACTGGACAAACCATGTCTTTATGGAGCTGACTTCGTACACAGGGCACAGTCATTCTGGAACAGAAAAGGGTCTTCACCAAATTGTTACCCCAAGGTTGGAAGAACACAACTGTCTACAGTATCTTTGTATGATGTAGCATTAACAGTACACCTTAGGTACTGATGTTAGGTGAGAAGACCTGGCTCACAATTGGCATTCCAAAAGTGTTTAGTAGGGTTGAAGTCAGGGATTTGTGCAGGTATCACGTACTTGGTGATGGAGGCCAATGGAGAGAGGGCTTCCCTTGCGGCTAAGTTTCAGATCCCCTGAGAGTAGGACAGCAGGAGTCCGGCCCAAAGTTGAGGTCAGGGCTCTGTACAGGACACTCGAGTTCCGCCACACCAAACTGGACAGACCATGTCTTTATGGAGCTGACTTTGTACACAGGGCACAGTCATTGTGGAACATAAAAGGGTCTTCACCAAATTGTTACCACAAGGTTGGAAGAACGCAACTGTCAACAGTGTCTTTGTATGATGGAGTATTACCAGTACACCTTAGGTACTGATGTTAGGTGAGAAGACCTGGCTCACAATTGGCATTCCAAAAGTGTTTAGTAGGGTTGAAGTCAGGGATCTGTGCAGGTATCACGTACCTGGTGATGGAGGCCAATGGAGAGAGGGCTTCCCTTGCGGCTAAGTTCCAGACTCCCCTGAGAGTAGGACAGCAGGAGTCTGGCCCAAAGTTGAGGTCAGGGCTCTGTACAGGACACTCGAGTTCCCCCACACCAGACTGGACAGACTATGTGTTTATGGAGCTGGTTTTGTTCACGGGGCACAGTCATACTGGAACAAAAAAAGGTCTTCACCAAACTGAGAAACTTCACGAAGAGCATAATTGTCTACAAAGTCTTAGTATGTTGAGGCACTCAGGTGAAATCCAAGTGGATTTAAGAAGAGGAAAAGTTGAGAGTCCACAAAATATTTATTTCATCATATAAATTGGAAAGCCAATTTCTTCTGGGTTTCCAGCGGCATTGGCCAGATATGACATATACAGAGGTAGATGGGTCCAAGTTGTACCAAGGTAACTACTGTATGTATAACATGCAGATTCCTGGAATTATTCTTTATTAAGTGGCTCTAGGTAGTTGTAAACCCAACCACTAAATGATTCAGAATCCCACAACGAACATTTCCATTGACGTCTGAATATCTATAGGTACGTTCAGCATTGTCTCCCTGCTGAGCCTACAGAACATTTTTGGTATATGTCCGATAGTTGGAGGTGGTCTGGTCACCAGATGCAGAAAGCCATGATTATACGAGAACATACTTGTTGGGGTTTCAGGTTCCTTTGCACCATGGACGTAGAAAAATGAGATGCTTATGGTGTGTTGTATACGCCGGAAACAGTTGTTGGCCGGGACGTGGGTTTGAGGAAACCTCGCTTTCCACAGAACGTATTTACTGTGAGCGAAACTATTCATTTCATAAACAAACATGGAAATCTCCGTCCGGGCTGCCCAGAGAGTCTCGGCTGCCCAGAGAGTTCCGGCTGCCCAGAGAGTCCCGGCTGCCCAGAGAGTCCCGGCATGGAGGCCAACTCCAATCTTCTGGTAGAGGGTGGGAACGTCTACATAGGTTTGTATTATATGTCATTGCGTGCTTTGGGTATAGCGTGCTTCCATCTTTAACCACTTGTCTACCAAGCAGTGCCGGGACAAGGTCATCTTCATGTTTGAGCATTATTTGCCAGAAAAATGCCATCAACCCCCCCACCCCCCAAAAAAATCGAGCATTAATCTGCATGCTTACCCCCATGCTTCTTCCTCCTCCCAGCACAAATCTTTGACCCTCCCATCCCCCTAGATCTAACACAATTCCTCCCCACTCAAATTTCCCCTTTTAGCAGCAATACCCCCAATCATCCTTACTAGCACAATCCCCCCCCCCCCCCCCCGGAGTGGACTGACAACTCATGGGGCCCCCGAGGAATAGGGGATCATGGGGCCCCTGTGTCCTTGCCCAAACTCAAAAAAGCCTATGAAAAAGGTACCAGGGGCATCTCATGGGGCCCCCCACTGACCCCGGGCCCTCGGGCAATGCACAAGTTTCCAAATGGTCAGTCCGCCCCTGCTCCCCTCCAAAGAAATAAATAACAATTTCCCCTCCTAGCACAAATCCACTCTCCCCCCCAATCAATTCCTCCCCACTCAAATTTCCCCTTTTAGCACCAATACCCCCAAACATACTTACTAGCACAATTTCCCCCCCCCCCCCCCCGGGGCAGACTGACCACTCATGGGGCCCCCGAGCAATAGGGGATCATGGGGCCCCTGTGTCCTTGCCCAAACTCAAAAAACCCTATGAAAAAGGTACCAGGGGGTTCTCATGTGGCCCCCTACTGACCCCGGGCCCTCGGGCAGTGCTCGAGTTTCCAAATGGTCAGTCTGCCCCTGCCCCCCCCCCAAAGAAATAAATAACAATTTCCCCTCCTAGCACCAATCCACTTCCCCCACCATATTTTTTTTTTTTAGCAAACCCTCCCCCCAATTCCTCCCCACTCAGATTTCCCCTTTTAGTACCAATACCCCCAATCATCCTTACTAGCACAATTCCCCCCCCCCCAGGGGTGGACTGGCCCCCCAGGCAATAGGGGATCATGGGGCCCCTGTGTCCTTGCCCAAACTCAAAAAAGCCTATGAAAAAGGTACCAGGGGCATCTCATGGGGCCCCCTACTGACCCCAGGCCCTCGGGCAGTGCCCGAGTTTCCAAATGGTCAGTCCGCCCTTGCCCCCCCCCCAAAGAATTAAATAACAATTTCCCCCACCATATCACCTTTTTTTTAGCACACCCCCCCAATTCCTCCCCACTCAAGTTTCTACTTTTAGCACCAATAGCCCCAATCATCCTTACTAGCACAATCCCCCCCCCAAAAAAAAAGAAAAACTATTTCCCCTCCTAGCACAAATCTACTTCCACCACCATATCACCTTTTTTAGCAACCCCCTCCCCCCCCCCCAATTCCTCCCCACTCAAATTTCCCCCTTTAGTACCAATACCCCCAATCATCCTTACTAGCACAATCCCCCCCTCCCCCCCGAAAAAAAGAAAAACTATTTCCCCTCCTAGCACAGATCCACTTCCCCCACCATATCACCTTTTTTAGCACCCCCCCCCCCCAATTCCTCCCCACTCACATTTCCCCTTTTAGCACCAATACTACCAATCATCCTTACTAACACAATCCCCCCCCCCCCAAAAGAAAAAGAAAAAAAACTATTTTCCCTCCTAGCACAAATCCACTTCCCCCACAATATCACCTTTTATAGACCCCCCCAATTCATCTCCCTGCACAAATCCTCTTCCCCCACCACACCCCTCCAACACAAATACCCTCCCAAGTCACCACTCCTAGCACACACCCCCCAAAATTACCCCTCCTAGAAAAATTCGTACCCTCTGCCACCAACCAATTTCTCCCTCCCAACACAAATATCCCCCCCATTCTCCTCATGGTGCCCCCCCACCTCACAGACATTGGGGATCTCATAGACCCCCCAATGGCTCCATAAAGAGGACCCGTCACCTGCCCATGCTATCACATAGGGGGCTTGTTATCTCTCTTGTGTAAGCGATAAAGTAGCAAAACAAGTGTAAAAAAACTATATAAAATAAATAAAAAAGGATGAAAAAAAATTAAAATGCCCCCCCCCGTACAAACCCCGTATAAAACCCTGTATATGCCCATAGAAAAACGCAGTGTACAGTGGGCATGTGCAGGGGCGGACTGACAACTCATGGGGCCCCCGGGCAATAGGGGATCATGGGGCCCCCGGGCAATAGGGGATCATGGGGCCCCTGTGTCCTTGCCCAAACTCAAAAAAGCCTATGAAAAAGGTACCAGGGGCATCTCATGGGGCCCTTTACTGACCCCGGGCCCTCGGGCAGTGCCGGAGTTTCCAAATGGTCAGTCCACCTCTGACCCGGATATATTATCGTTTATGTTTGCACTAATATTCATTTTAGTGTATTTTTCTCTGAAAATATGTGTTTGATAAACAGCTGAGCAAATATTGTGCAATGTTTGGGGGGGAGGGGGGGGGTGCATTTTGGGAAGTTTAGCAACAAATGCTGATTTTAACATGAGAACAACAAAAAATGTAACAACAAGAGGTTAAAGTGTATCTAAAGTCACATTGTTTGGTATTTTGGATAGAGAAGGAAATGTTTAGAACTTCTGTCTAGTTTTATGTATCATAAAGTCAGTGCGCCCCATACAGTGGAGGGACCCCAAGTGGGGTCTGTATTGTAGGAACGTAGCCAGGGATGATAAACATGTACAAAGTATCATATAGACATATACAAAGTATCATATATACACAAAACATATACAAAGTATAATATATACACAAAACATATACAAAGTATAATATATACACAAAACATATACAAAGTATCATATATACACAAAACATATACAAAGTATCATATATACATAAAACATATACAAAGTATCATATAGACATATACAAAGTATCATATATACTCAAAACATATACAAAGTATAATATAGACATATACAAAGAATCATATATACACAAAACCAATACAAAGTATCATATATACACAAAACATATACAAAGTATAATATATACATATACAAAGTATAATATATACACAAAACATATACAAAGTATCATATAGACATATACAAAGTATCATATATACTCAAAACATATACAAAGAATCATATATACACAAAACCAATACAAAGTATCATATATACACAAAACATATACAAAGTATCATATATACATAAAACATATACAAAGTATCATATAGACATATACAAAGTATCATATATACTCAAAACATATACAAAGTATAATATAGACATATACAAAGAATCATATATACACAAAACCAATACAAAGTATCATATATACACAAAACATATACAAAGTATAATATATACATATACAAAGTATAATATATACACAAAACATATACAAAGTATCATATATACATATACAAAGAATCATATACACACAAAACATATACAATGTATAATATAGACATATACAAAGTATCATATATACACAAAACATATACAAAATATCATATATACATAGAGACATGTACAAAGTATAATATACACACATATAGACATATACAAAGTATCATATACAGTCAGGTCCATAAATATTGGGACATCGACAGAATTCTAACATTTTTGGCTCTATACACCACAATGGATTTGAAATGAAACGAACAAGATGTGCTTTAACTGCAGACTGTCAGCTTTAATTTGAGGGCATTTACATCCAAATCAGGTGAACGGTGTAGGAATTACAACAGTTTGCATATGTGCCTCCCACTTATTAAGGGACCAAAAGTAATGGGACAATTGGCTTCTCAGCTGTTCCATGGCCAGGTGTGTGTTATTCCCTCATTATCCCAATTACAATGAGCAGATAAAAGGTCCAGAGTTCATTTCAAGTGTGCTATTTGCATTTGGAATCTGTTGCTGTCAACTCTCAAGATGAGATCCAAAGAGCTGTCACTATCAGTGAAGCCATCATTAGGCTGAAAAAACAAAACAAACCCATCAGAGAGATAGCAAAAACATTAGGCGTGGCCAAAACAACTGTTTGGAACATTCTTAAAAAGAAGGAACGCACCGGTGAGCTCAGCAACACCAAAAGACCCGGAAGACCACGGAAAACAACTGTGGTGGATGACCGAAGAATTCTTTCCCTGGTGAAGAAAACACCCTTCACAACAGTTGGCCAGATCAAGAACACCCTCCAGGAGGTAGGTGTATGTGTGTCAAAGTCACCAATCAAGAGAAGACTTCACCAGAGTGAATACAGAGGGTTCACCACAAGATGGAAACCATTGGTGAGCCTCAAACACAGGAAGGCCAGATTAGAGTTTGCCAAACGAAATCTAAAAAAGCCTTCACAGTTCTGGAACAACATCCTATGGACAGATGAGACCGACATCAACTTGTACCAGAGTGATGGGAAGAGAAGAGGATGGAGAAGGAACTGCTCATGATCCTAAGCATACCACCTCATCAGTGATCATGGTGGTGGTAGTGTCATGGCGTGGGCATGTATGGCTGCCAATGGAACTGGTTCTCTTGTATTTATTGATGATGTGACTGCTGACAGAAGCAGCCGGATGAATTGTGAAGTGTTTCGGGAATATTATCGGCTCATATTCAGCCAAATGCTTCACAACTCATTGGACGCTTCACAGTGCAGATGGACAATGACCCAAAGCAGACTGCAAAAGCAACCAAAGAAGTGGAATGTTCTGCAATGGCCAAGTCCATC